>NC_033797.1:63054415-63101782 GCF_001876935.1 Asparagus officinalis | reverse complement strand
CCTCTCTTTCGGGTTAGAAAATTTCTCTAAAAATTAGGAGAAGATTGAGAAGTGATCTTAAACAAAAAAATATGATTGAATTATAAAAAATAAAATTAGCCGAATGAACATCGATGGTGACAATCGACTATTGATATATAGTTAAGTAGTGATCATCAATGGTCCATACCGCCATTGATGATCTAAACATCTTTGAACATTTGCATCATCGGTGGTCAAGATGATCATCAATGGTCCATAGGGAATAATTGATGGTCGATCTTGAATCATCAATGGCGAGTGTCCTGAAATCAACTTTTGAGGTAATTTTTAACACTCATCGTTCTTGATCCATATATACATGTATATACATGTACTAGCTCATCTCAAATGCAAGTTAGACTCAAATGAATGTTTATTATTACTAGAACTAGAGATATTAAATGGACAATGTCCTAATAGGTTTATATAGAGTGTGCATTTAATAGAGAAGCCCTAAGGGGAGAGATGTTTATTAGCGAAAGCGTAACCAAAAGAGATATTACTTGTTCTTGTACGAGCAAATGACACAAACCCTAGATACCCCAGAAATATAAAACTTCTAAAATTAATAATAATCAATCTAATGAGTTCACAAATTCATTTCTATTATATAGGGTGTAAAACAAAGTAAAAGTACTGAAATAACCTTTCCTAAAATAATTAGACTTCCTAAAATAAAAAACTTTCTATAAAAACTAGAAACTAAATTGAACCAAAAATCTTCGACACGTAGTTTGAGCCTGAAGATGAATTCCTTTGACCATGAAACTTGGTTAGAACAACAAAGTAGTTTAACTTGTAGAGCACTTCCCGAGCTTTCCGAAAACATGTGATAATGACAATGCTATGGAGGGAATTAAAATTTATGTTTCGTCGAAGTTGCTTGTCGAAATCTGGCCAAAAATCATCCTTTTTTCTTAGATCGTCCGAGCTTCGTACATTCTGATTTCTCCTGGAAGGCATTATAAGAGAAAATAATCCTTTACATCCATTATTTAAGCATGAGATCCCCTGTTAATTAACGGTCTTGTCCTCACAATTTTGTTTAAATATTAGTATAAAATAAACTATGGAATAGATATATGCATAGAATTTTAACAGTTTATAACCTAAAACAATTATATCAGATCCAGTATGTATCTTTTCTTGTTATTGAATGACGTAGAATGTTAAAGAAGCAAAATAGTGAACATAAAAAGAAAAGAGGGGAAAAAAATCATTACTTGCACAAGTACATTTGTACCCTTTCAATTACAATCGGAACTTCAATTTTACACTGCCCCTAGTTGGTTTTTTACATAGTAGTATTAACTACTTGACGAGCCAAAATTAATTTTTTTAATATTAGGATAATGAATATTCTTATCGTATGAGAGTATGAGAGGATATTCTCATACACAACGATGTGATTCAGTCTAGCCCAACCAAATAAATAAAAAAAGAAAAGAAAAGAAAAACCATTATAACTGTACTTTATGACATTAATTGAGCCACATATATGAAGCTCTCATCTCAAATGACATATACTTTTAGCCACTTTGTATACTTATGTTTTATGAGATCGAGATTAAAATGAAATCAGTACGTACTAGTTAGATACGAGCCACATCTTCATCCCTTTTGCCTTTTAAAACTCACAAATTTATTTAAAAAAAGAAAGAAAAAAGGGGAAAAAAAAGCAATTTACCTTTCTACACCGTTACATATCGTGTGAGTTCATGGTCGGCAAGCGGACGAAGGCTAGATGTCAGGGACCCGCAATCGCGACGTCGTATCCGCAACTTCTTCCGTGGGCCCACGACGAAATCACGTCAAACCTGTAATCGCAAGGATGTGACGTGAAGGTGACGTAGCAAGAAAGGCCAACAACCGTCTGATCATTGCACCGCTCGTCGACAGGACGCGTGTACCTTAATCATCGTGTACAGCAGTATGCGCTCGTTTTTCGCCACGCGTCCAGGCTTATGTCGCCCGACCTTTTTTATGATTATGACAGGAAGAATTGAAGTTACATATAAACCCTTCATCATCTCCCCGTTATCAAGCTAAGCTTATCACGTAAACAAGGCTGTTTTTGTCAATTTGCATGCCAAGCTGTAGTCAACAGCGGCCTCGTCGGCTATAAAGGGGCTGAGTTTTTTTTTTTATAATAAAGGTAGGGGGTGGGGCTGAGTTTGGTGACTACAAATCATCACCTTGATCTGACCACGATTTGACCAAGGCCTCGTTTTTCTGTGGAAAGCGCCCAAGCGCTATTCATCGAGCATATATGCCATTTCAAACATCGCTTTAGTTTTAATGAATGGGTCCCATTTAATAGTCACACAATTTTGAACCGGAAAGAGAAGGAGAATGACGAGATGGGGATCATATACGATTCACAGTTGTACGAGAAAGTGGGTGCGAAGAAAGGGGGTGAAAAAACCATAGCTAGAATATAAAAACATGTTATTATTAGCTTAGGTTGCTCGCGGCATAACGCTGGGTGTTCGAATTATTTCATATTTCAATAAGAATGCACTTGAATCTGAGGCTGGATGAGTAGAATTTATTCTTTAATTAAGTAGCTTAAGGAAATATATATGCAGATGCTTCAGATGATAGGCAAGCATACTTCTTTTGAGCAAATCTTGTCTACATGTTTCCTAGTAGTTTGCCAATGTTAAAAGGAAAAAGGAGAAAAACAAGGAGTATTATATATCATTGGATAGTTCAATAAATGGCCAGCGTTGGTATTTAGACTATCAAATGTGTGCTTGGTTTGAGAGTGCTGTAGCAACGTATGTAGTTATATCCACATCGTGGTTACAATTAATTCAAATTGTTACATTGACATGTAGTTACAATATCATGTTCTTGTAACACGATCTACAATTTGAGTGTGATGCAACACCCTGATTTTTAGCATATTTTTTATGTTATGTTACAACTACGCCAAACAAATCACTCATAAAATAGCTAGATTAATGCTTAGTCCAAACATTGAATAGGAGATAACACTTTGAGGTCTTTACAACATCTTATTTAATCTTCATGGTTTGAATGGGCCTAGGGACAGAGGGGCACTTGCGTGCACACAAGCCCTATGGAGCCTAAAGAAGGAATTTGCTTAACCTAAATCAAAAAACCTTGATGTACATGAGTGCCCTTGTGTGTGTGTGCAGTTTGATAGCAAAATTTCTGATTAATGAGTTTTTAAAGAAAAAGTTACAACTTTATACACATTAATTTCACCTACTTTTGAGCTACTTCTAGCCTTGAGGGCGAAAAAAAGGTTTAGGTTATAGGAATGAGATGTAGGTGCGACATCATCATTTTAAAGAAGTATTGAAGTAAGTTCCTAGAAGAACAAATTAACATGTTCTTTTTGCTCAGAAGTAACTTTTACATTATCTTTTACATAATTACTTCCGTGTAAGTAAACGTAGACCATAAAGGATTTACAATGACATATTTTTAAATCTATAGTTAGGAGATATTAAAAGTGTCACTCAATATGCATCTATTCTATATTAATCATGGACAAAACATAGCATTTGGTCTAGATACTTCTAATACATTTTGTTATACTAGTATGTTATAAATGTGTTGCACATGATGCATGATACAATTATAGATTAACATATATTATTAAATTATTTTTTAATATTGAATTTACAATTTAAACAATAAGCTTTAGGGGTTATCTTAAAACGGGTAAAACTTTAGGGGGTCTACTCTAATATAGCATCAACGTAAATTTTCATATACATGAAATATTTGCTAAAAAGATTGAATATCCTTATAGTCTAAACTCTATAGTCTTTATGTAGTGTCCACTTTTTATTATAAATTTAAGGATATTTTAACGTCATGTGATTTCTTATTTTGTTAGAGTAAGTATGTGTTATTTTTATTTAACCTTAATTATCTTTTAATTAAACCTTCTAATTGACTCTTTATTTTTCCAAATAATTTGATTATTCATCTTTTTTTATTTTTGTTCTATAAGGTGTTCTTTGGTGCTCATTTTCTCCTTTAGTGCAGGGAGCCCAAAACAAAATGGGAAATAACTGCATTAGATCATTATATAGAACATGTACAATATTACGATCAGCTTTATGATATAACTACAAGTAAGTTCATCATTATTCTAAACGACGAACATGAAGAAACTATTGGTCAAACATCTTTCATAATTAGCTTAGTCAAGATGAAGATTGTGTCACTAGTACAAAACTGGTCTGCCCAAACGGTTGGAACCGTTTGGGAAAACCCCCTCCCAAACGGTTCCAACCGTTTGGGAGATGTAAAACACCCGTTTGGGCTAAAGCCGTTGGGGACAAGTTGTCCCCAACGGTCGCCCAAACGGTTGTAACCGTTTGGGCAAAACCCCAAACGGTTACAACCGTTTGGGATATAGCCCAAACGGTTGAAACTGTTTGGGCAAAAAATCACCCAAACGGTTCCAACCGTTTGGGCCAAATTTTAGCCCAAATGGTTGAAACCATTTGGGCGAAAGTTAGCCCAAACGGTTTCAACCGTATGGGCTATTTATTTTAATAGTTTTAAAATTTTGCCTTCTTTATTTATTTTCCCCCGAAACGGTTTCAAATGTTTATATACACATCTCACATAATAAGTACTCAACATCTCACAATGAAATCAAAATATTCTCATACTTCGCTAAATATCCAAAGTTATATATTCATACACAATGTTTACTCAATATACTTAGAGACAAAATATATACATACACAATGTACTCAATATCTCACAATGAAAAGAATCTTATATACTTGTCTCTAATATCCAAAATGAGGTTGCCTTTTCGATGACCCGATCCATGTATAATACCGGTTCATGTTTTCGGTCTTTGCATTGTCTCTCCCTTGGTAGATCTATCTGCATTGATGGATGTGTGCATGTAAGTATTCATGGGTATGTGTAATCAAGAAGATCGATAAAAAGATAGATATAAATACCGTCTGACCTTGTTTTATTGCAGCATCATCGTTACATAGAAGGAAAAGAAAGCAACAGAATAACAGATGAAAATTATAAGAGTATATGAGTCATGTTTCAATGTGAGTACCATCGACTGGAAACATAACCTAGAGCAAATTCTTGATAGACTGCCTTTCCCCTCACCTTCCCTAAGAACAAACAGGCCAAATGCTAGTAGATAGAACATGAATGTTGTACTCATCACATTTTGAATTACTGATATTATCTGCACAAGTTTCATCAAATTGCCTTTCCTCGTTTTATGCCAACTTTGGACGCCATTTTTTTCCTAAAAAGTAATTATTCCCAATCAGATAATACACACATATATAATGTACATATGAAAATGCTAAAAATGAAAATAATTTCAGAATGCTTACTTAACCTGATGCAACTTTGATGTCCTGGTGCAGCTTTGATGTCCTGGGGCAATTGCTTGGATCGAATCAGCATGAAGTAATGCCTCAGTAGCCTGCAGCTCAATACTAGATTTACAGCACAGAGAAAACATTTCAAGAATATAAATAACTTTAAATTCTGCAGAATTCTAAAGCATGAAGCCCACGTCTAGAAATCCTATGTTTGTAACAAGGTTTACTAAAATTCTGAAAGAGAAACTCAGACCTGAAACTCTTTGAAACTTCCATAATGAAAACCAATTCAAGATTTAATGCCTAATACCAACCTGAAATGGGGTCTCCCCAACATTGATATATTGATCTATTGTCATATGTTTAAAAAATAAAAATTTATACTAAACCCTTACCCTTGACAATGATAATTTGATAAAAACTTTCATGCATGTGCTAGATGATATATACCAGTATATAAAATATTCCTGGCATGTTTTAAATAGTAACTTCAATAAAACTATATCAAATGAACCGCATAACCAATCATGACCAATCCTATCAACTGCATGACCAACCATGATGAACCCTGTCATTATGTATATCTATCATATATGAGAATGGAATCTAAGTATCAAAGTGCAGAGAGCTTGTAAGCTTTGCAGATTGGATCAAACCTGACCATGAAACAATTCAAACTTAACCTGAGTTTAAGGTCAAATGTTTTCATTTTTAGTAAGATACAGTTTAAACCTTGACCAAATTTTAGATAGGTTGGATTTAGGCTAAGATGTGTGCCAGCTAACCCAACCCAACCTACCTAAAGTACTTAACGCCAACTAGCTAGTTTCATGAAATAGAAAAGCCAACTCTTCATTTGTAACTCATGGATATCAATACACATAGGCTAGTGCTTATATAAAAGGATGAGATCCTTAGAGATTACATGTTGTGTCAAAAGAAGCAAGTACTTTATCAAAAGAAATTGAGTATTTAGCAGTTATAATGTGGTGATTAAGGACTGTGTATGGCAGTAGTGCTAGCAACTTGAGTGAGAAAACCCATCTCCCATTACAAAAGGCAGGATGGCTGAAGTGGAGAAATGTCCACAGTATTATGTGATCATATAATAGCCCATGAAATGAACAGAAAGTTTCCACTAGATGGTTATAAGATCAGTTATAATTTAAAGGTAAAATATCAAGCATTCAAGAAAATTATGTTCAAGAGATGAATTTATCTGAAAACGAGTAAGCAGCCATTGTGAGAAAAAGACTGAATACAGAATGTGTTCATTCATGGAAAATTAAGATAACATCAATAAATGATAGAAAATTACCCAGATTAAGCATGTAAGGAGACTATTAGAAGCTGCAAATGAAATATGAAGGCTTCTAACATAGCTGTGGAATACCAGGATAAGGGATAGAGCAAATAAGCTTGAATTGAAGCTGAAAATGAAATATGAAGGCTT
The DNA here is from genome assembly GCF_001876935.1 of Asparagus officinalis. Lineage (NCBI taxonomy): Eukaryota > Viridiplantae > Streptophyta > Magnoliopsida > Asparagales > Asparagaceae > Asparagus > Asparagus officinalis. Next base: position 63,094,951 of record NC_033797.1, on the reverse strand, counting down.
CTAACTTGACTAATTATTCATCTACAGATAAACGAAAGAAAAAGAATTCAGAAAGCCGACAAAAAATTGAGACAACAGTATTCATTATTATCATTTTGCAGCAGAATTCATAAGCTAATCCACCAGATTTGACATAAAGAGTATACAGCTCAAAATAAATAAATCCAGCTCAGTTCAACTGTCATTTACATTCCTACCATAAAAGCTCATGCTTGTAAACTTCAAATAGTCAATCTGAACTTACTTCATCATCCAAAACTGCTAAAAATCTTATTATTACCCAACTGAGTAATTTCATCAAGCACTTACCGGGCATCAACCAGAACAGATCTTCTTCAACCTCTCAGCCGCCGACTGATCCACCGAATACTGCAACCCAACCACCAAAATATCAGCTATACAGATAACAAACGCACACACGCACACACACACTTGAACAATGCACAAACCAACACCACTTGAGCTAATAATTGTAAATTTGGTCTGAAAAGATTGAAGAGCCTATTACTAAATTAAAAAAAAATCTACCTTACAATGGAAAATATACCTTACTAAGCATAACAACAAGACTCATTCCGGCTGAGTAGCGTGTGGAATCGAGAGGCGATTGAGGAGGCGGCGGAGTAGCGGTGGAGGAGGAGGCGGATGAGAGGTAGAGGAGGAGGCGGAGGAGCGGTGGAGGAGGAGGCGGAGAGCTGTGGAGGACGAGGCGGAGGCGGAGGAGCGGTGGAGGACGAGGCGGAGGAGCGGTAGACGACGAGGCGGAGGCGGAGGCGGAGGAGCGGTGGCGAAGTGAGAGGCCGTGGTCGGACTTCCAAAATTTTGGGGCAATATCGCGCTGAGGGGCTATTTTGGGGGAGCGGCGGTTTTTAGGGAAAAATTTTGGGGAAATATCGCGGGTTCAGAGGGAGAACGGGGAAATATAGGGGGAAATGAAATTTCAATTTTGTAGGATCCATCAAAACTCCCAAACAAGTTTACCTGTTTGGTATAAAATATCTCAAACGGTTAAATCCGTTTGGGTGTTCCGTATGGATTTTTCTATACTCCCAAATGGTTTAAACCGTTTGGAATTATTATCCCAAACGGTTTGAACCGTTTGGGCTATCTTGATTTGCCCAAACGGTTCTAATAACTGTTTGGGCAGATCATTTTTGTACTAGTGTGTCTTCCAACATGCATAAAGAGGCCTTTCCATAGTATAACCTTGGTTAATTAGTTGCTCTAAAATATTATTCTTTGTCATATCATTGCATAGACATAACTATATTTTCAAGCTTAATATTAATTATGTAAGCAAAAAATAATAATAAACGCTTCTAACCTAAAATACAATTTCATGGGAACCTAAGTCGTCACAAGGTAAATAACATGGTAATTAGTGTTTAACCAAAAACATAATTTCATGAGAAGCTAATAGTCATTAAAACCACACAAAATTTAATACTTATATTTATTAGGAATTATTAAAATTTAAGGAAAAGTTGTGTCAAGGCCCCAAAATTTAAAAGGCAATGTGCCCCAGCCCCTCATACTTTTTGTAATGTGGTACAACCCCCAAAATTTAAAAAAATTATGCCCCAACCCCTCCAGCTTATGATTAGCCCAATTTTATATGTTTGTACCCAAAAACCCAACTTTGCCCCTCCCCAAAATAACTGTCATCTCCCCAAAACCCAACTTCTTCTTCCTCCTCTGTCATCATCTCAAAATCCAAACGCCCTCAATCGTCGGCAATCCCCTCTCCTCTGTCGTCTGCTTCACCTCGCCCTCCGACGTCTGTTATGAACTCCCATCCCTCATCGACCTCTCCTCCCGCGGCTAGTGGCACTCCGTCACCGACAAGGTCGTCGCCGCCCGCTCCCTCAACTGCCTCTCGACCCCCCACGAGCACCTCGTCTACCTCGCCTTCAACCCCTGGCACTCTTCAAGCTCCGCAACTTCTCCGCCTCCTCCATCGATATCCAAACCCTACTCCCCTTCAACTCCCCTAAATACTGTTACGAAACTTACCCTAAAACATACCCGAACCGATCCGAATCCATGATCCCGTTCGCGGTACGATATCTCTACGTCGAGCTCCTACTACGGCTCAACAGTCATGCTGAGACTGTGGATCAGTTGTATGAGCTTCTTGATTTTGTGAGGGCGAGGGTTCGAGAGGGATCAGAGGAGTCTGAGTGTTGGAGGAGGAGGGAGGTTTTCATTTTGAGCTCGATCTGTTGTAATCATTGGAGTTGGGGTATATTTAGCTTCAGACTGAGAATTGGATGGTGCAAAGGTATCATTTTTGAGAGTTGAAGGGTTAAAGAAAGGGGAGTCGGTGGAGTTTGAGAATTTGATAGGGAGGAATAAAGCATAGGAGTTCGTAGTGGCGAAGGACTATGTTTCGGCTGTGAGGGAGTATGAGGAGAGCATTGAGAGGGACCCTGGATATGCCATTTCTTTGAATAACAAGGCTTTGTGTTTGATGTATTTGAGAGATCTTTCAGATTTGATTAATCATTATCTGTTATTTGTAAACTGTTAACTATAATTAATTATCTGTTAACTGTTAATATTTTTAAACCGTTAACTATAATTCATTATCTGTTAACTGATATTTGTAATCTGTTAACTATAATTCATTATTTGAACTATAACCAGGGTGTGATATATAAATGTTGTATAAATTTACTGTCACATTAATATGTTAACTATGTTTCTTTAAAGTAAAATGTAAAATGTAGCGGTTATATATCACACTTATGTATGAACGTTCTCATTTAACATGTTAACCTTAATGGGTAAATTGATAACTATATTTAATAAACTATTAACTATAATCTATTATCTGTTAACTGTTATTTATAATCTATTAACTAACACATTTATCCTGTTAACTATTAATTATTATCTGTTAACTGTTAACTATTAATTATTATCTGTTAACTGTTAACTATTAATTATTATCTGTTAACTATTGTTTATAAACTATTAACTATAATCAATTATCTGTTAACTGTTATTTGTAAACTGTTAACTATAATTCATTATCTGTTAACTGATATTTATAATCTGTTAACTATTATCATTTAATGTGTATATGACCTAAAATTCTTATTTATATATATGAACTGTAACCAGGGTGTGGTATATAAAAATGTTGTACAAATTTGCTGTCGCATTAATATGTTAACTGTGTTTCTTTAAAGTAAACTGTAAAATACAGTGGTTCTATATCACGCTTATGAGTGAACGTTCTCATTTAACATGTTAACATGTTAACCTTAATTGGTAAATTGATAACTATATTTAGTAAACTATTAACTATAATCCATTATCTGATAACTGTTATTTGTAATCTGTTAACTAACACCCTTATCCTGTTAACTATTAATCATTATTTGTTAACTGTTATATGTCTGTTAACTATAATCAATTATCTGTTAATTGTTATTTCTAAACTGTTAACTATAATCCATTATCTATTAACTGTTATTTGTAATCTGTTAACTGTTATCAGTTAACAAATAATGGATTATAGTTAACAGTTTACAAATAATAGTTAACAAATAATTGATTATAGTTAACATCTTATAAATAACAGTTAACAGATAATGATTAATCAAATCCGAAAGATCTCTCAAATACATCAAACATAAAGCCTTGTTATTCAAAGCAATGACATCTCCAGGGTCCCTCTCAATGCACTCATCATACTCCCTCACAACCGAAACATAATCTTTCGCCACTACAAACTCAAATGCTTTATTCCTCCCTATCAAATTCTCAAACTCCACCGACTCCCCTTTCTTCAACCCCTCAAGTCTCAAAATGATGCCTTTGCGCCAACGAAATCTTGAGTCTGAAGATGAATACACCCTAACTCCAATGATTACAATAGATCGAGCTCAAAATGAAAACATCCCTCCTCCTCCAACACTCAGACTCCTCTGATCCCTCTCGAACCTTCGCCCTCACAAAATTAAGAAGCTCATACAACCGATCCACAGTCTCAGCGTCATTGTTGATCCGTTGTGGGAGCTCGACGTAGATATACCACACCGCGAACAGGATCATTGATTCGGATCGGTTCGGGTACGTTTCGGGGTAAGTTTCATAGCGGTATTTGGGGGAGTCGAAGGGGAGTAGGGTTTGGATCTCGAGGGAGGAGGCGAAGAAGTTGCGGAGCTTGAAGAGCGCTAGGAGGTTGAAGGCGATGTAGATGAGGTGCTCGTGGGGGGGTCGAGAGGGGGTTGAGGGAGCGGGCGACGACGACCTTGTCGGCGATGGAGTGCCACTGGCCGCGGGAGGAGAGGTCGATGAGGGATGTGAGTTCGTAGCAGAGGTCGGAGGGCGAGGTGAAGAGGACGACAGGGGAGAGGGGATCACCGATGATTGAGGGCATTTGGATTTTGAGATGATGACAGAGGAGGAAGAGGAGGAAGAATAAGTTGGATTTTGGGAGATGATAATGATTTTGGAGAGGGGTAAAGTTGGATTTTTGGGTAAAAAACATATAAAATTAGGCTAATCATGAGCTGGAGGGGCTGGGGAACACTTTTTTCAAAATTTAGGGGCTGCATCACATTACAAAAAGTATGAGGGCCTGTGACACATAACTTTTTGGGTTTTGAGGCCTTGAAAAATATTTCCAAATTTAGAGGTAAAAATGAATTTTTTTTTACATTGCAATCCTCTATATAGGGGTGTGTGTTTGAATTATATAAATTATAGTTTTTATAAGTCTGAACATTGAAAAAAACAATGACTAGTACATATTGTCAATTATACTTTTATAGTAGTATACGTGTGAAGTGTGTGTGTATTATATAAATTACACTTCTTTTTTTTGTCCTTTATAAAACTTCTCCAATTATTACAGAGGGTGGGCAAGCTTTTGAGGCCCATATTTACGGCGATTTGCTAACGTGTGCTCCCACTCAAGCATGGGCGAAGAAGCATAAGAATCCTGGGAGAAGGGTAGACTTATTAGCTAAAGGGAGTGGGGATCATAATTCTGTGATCATCTGTTGATGTTTTTTCGGTAAGAAAGCATAATTTTCCATTAACAAACTATAAAAGAAGGAATACAAACTCTCTATATATACACTCAGAGTCCTTACAAAACATAGGACTCAAGCTCAAATAAAAAGCAAAATCACAAAACAAAACAACCCTATGCGCAGATATATCTCTATGTAGCTATGCAGAATTAATATCAGGACTCTCACGTAGACACAAAATTAGGGTAGATATACTTTGCCCTACACCACTTTCTATTAGCAGCAGTGTCTTTCATCTTCACCACTTCAGCACATTGTATTTTTACTTCAAAGTTAACTTGCTGGTAGATATATTCCACTTGAAGTCCTTTTCTCTAAGAAATCATCAGGTTCCTAGCATTCCAAATGTGGTACACGTACGCAGCAACAGCAGCCTATCTTGATCCTCTTGATGTTAGTGCTCCCCTTTCCAAGCTGCAATCGTCCAAGGTATGATATCTTGCCACCTACACAGAGAGCTAGTTTCCTGCACAAAAGCCATCATTAGCCCCCACAGTTATAAACTGAAGCTACACTGAAAGAACAAGTGGTCTCTGCTCTCAATAATCACACCACACAAAGCACATGAGTTATCATCCCGCACCCCAATATGTTGAAGCCTATCCTTAGTAGGCAGTCTATTTCGACAAGCCAACCAAGTAGCAAATATATGGTTTGTATCCATTCCACACAATAGAACCCACTGTTTCTTCTCTATTTCACCTAGATTCACTTGATAAGCAGCAGAGGAGCTAAATTCAAGTCGAGGCCCAATCCAAATATCGACAACTAAAAGATATGCATAACAAAGCATCCTGCCTCATCTTGAGTATTCTCTTAAACACCCAAGAGAAGTGAGGTTTTATATCAATTCCCCACAAACACTAGTAGAAAAATAAACAAACCAGACCGAATTTTTTTTTCCGTCTAGCTAGTTTGCACCAAACTAGACGAAAATTCCGTCTAGGTTGCTACAGTTCCGTCTAGGTTGTTATCTAACTAGACGGAACTATAGCAACTTGGATAGAATTTTCGTCTAGGTTGCTACAGTATCAACCTAGACGGAATTTTCGTCTAGGTTGCTATCTAGAGGGAAATTCCGTTTAGGTTACTATCTAGACGGAATTTTGATATCCGTCTAGTTTGAACAAACTAGATGGAAATAGTGAAAGAACTCCCTCTGAGATAGTACCCATGCACCAATCTCACCCAGAGAGAGGGTCCTTCATGAGAATCAAAGACCAAAGATTTTTCATAACCAAGCGTTTATTCAGAGAAGATAAAATGTTGAAGACCAAGTCCCCCACCAGTTTTAGGTTTGCATACTTGAGTCCATACCACCTTTGCTTTGATATGTTGACCATAAGATGTTGGGGGCTCAAATCCTTGTTAATGTTGACACCCCTCCAAAGAACACTTGGCTCTTAGAAAGATTAGCGTAAAGCCTAGAGACTTGAGAGAAATGAGAGAGAGTCTCAAAGAAAGTTGCTCTATAGAGCTCATATCACCTTTACAAAATAACATCATGTCATGAGCAAAACATAGGTGAGTGATCTTATTTTTCCTACACTTAGGATGAAAATGAAAAGCTCTCACTTCCCTCAAGTCAGATAAGCTCATACTGAAGTACTCCATCACCAAGACTAAGAGGTAAGGAGAGATAGGATCCTCTGCTTTATGCCTTTTCCCCCATTAACCTGAATAGTATAAGATACAGTACTCACACACTTCATAACCCATCTGATAAATTTAAGAGAAAACCTCGGACCCTTAAGCACATCAGCAAGGAATTGCCAATTGACAGAGTCATAAGCTTTCCTCAAGTCAATTTTTAAGGTACATTTAGGAGAAGTGTTTTTTCCTCCCATACATATCTACCCCCGGTATGCACAAAATACCTAGTTACATGGAGAATCAGAGTTCCTCTTATATATTTTGAGATAGTAGAAATGCATGTACTGGACTACGTGCTTCGACAATTTGGTCTTGCACAAACATGTTCCGGAATTTGTTAAAAAAATAGAGAGGAAGGCAAAGAAACGAGGCCAACAAAAGGACTGGGCAGCTAAGCATCGAGATTATATACATAGATATAATGATAGACATTTCTGTATTGTTGAGCAAATTGAACCAACTCCCCAGGAATCAGATTACTACACTTGGTATTGGGGGATAACCCGAAGATGGATACTTCACGTGGCCACAACACCGGTTGAGTTGCAAAAATGATATGTGCCCCGGGGTTTAGATGAGAGAGAATTAGTAAGTATTTTCAGATTTTGATTTAAGTCTAGCTAATTTTATTGGTATTTCTCAATATTGCTAACATGTGTTTTAAAAAAAAATTACAGGTATCAGCAATAAATGATGTTCAAACTATTACAAATCGTGGCATAGAATTGGCTCAAGCAGGTAATATAGAATTAAATATCAAATTTAAAATTTGTAATTTGAATTTTAAAGTAATTTTCCTATTTTAGATCTTTTAAATTATCTCTCGTAGGTACATATCCCGAAGCACAGGAACATGTATCAATATACCAGTCAATAATGCGGAGGCTTCACCAAGCCTTACACCGAACTCACGAAGATCTTCATGATGGACGAGAGATAACACAATTCGTATACACACATCAACCACGACAAAGTTGAGGACGATGCAAAAACGACAATGAAGCTAGACCTTTCCAACGTGTTGATGATGGAGCTGGACCGTCATAACCACAAACACAACCGGATCACGAACTCGTCGAAGGTCGGGATGGAGGAGGATGAAGATAAAGGAGGAGAAGAAGAGTTCTTGGATGTATGCAAACTAACGTTATTGTTATATACATTACAAACCTATTTTGGTATGTACATTACAAATCTATTTCAGGATGTGAGATGATTTTTGGATTTATAGCTGAGACTGTGGTGTGATTTGTTGGATTTGTAAGTGGGTTTGTGGCGTGATTTGTTGGTTTTGTAAATGAGTTTGTAGTGTGATTTGTTGGATTTGTAAATGAGTTTGTGGTGTAATTTATGATTTTTAGATTTGTAAATGAGTTTATGATGTTATATGATTTGCATTTAAGTTTATACAGGGAATTGACAGGAAATACAACAGAAATGTAACAGAAAACATGCACAGGTTATGTGCATAGGAAATGCACGGGACTACTAGTTCCGTGCATTTCGTTTTTGTCCACGCTAGTCCCGTGCACTTTATTTTCTGTACAAAAATGTCTCTGCTTAAAACTCGGGACTGATAGTCCTGACTTTTAAACAGATAGTTCTGAAAAGAAAATGAAATGCACGGGACTGCTAGTCCCGTGCATTTCAGTTGCTGCCCGAACTACACGGGACTAGTAGTCCCGTGTAGTTCAAAAAACTATTCGGTTGCAAAACCGATCCTTTTCATTTGAAAAGGGTCGGTTTTGCTGATTTTTTTGAGAAACGGCCGATTTTACTATATAAATTTGAAAAAAGGGTGCTTTCAAAAATTTGTCCTTTATATAATGATGTTGGGGTTAAATTGACAGATCCTAAGGTCATCACTGATGAGCTTTTAGGATCCTATGGGTAAGGAGTTGGATTGGGTCTCTGATATCAGTCGTGAAGTAGGTGGTAGAGAGAGAATACTTAGTGCAATAAAAAAGAATTCTCTTTGTGCTCCTATTTCTGAGAAGGAGATCATTGCTGCTTTTAAATCTACTCCTCATGGAAAATCCCCAGGACCCAATGGCTTGTCCTTTGGCTTCTATAGTTCAGCTTGGCATGTCATTGGTGAGGATGTAGTGGTAGCTATCAAAGAACTTTTTCAAACTAGCAAACTTGTGGGAGGCATGAATGCTACTACTATTGCTCTTGTCCCTAAAGTTGCAAATCCTACTAAATTGATGATTTTAGACCTATCTCTTGTTATAACACTATCTAAAAGTTATATCTAAAATTCTTACTTTTAGACTTCAAACTTTAATGCCTCTTTTGATTAGTGATAATCAAGTGGCTTTTGTTAAAGATAGATCTATTGTGAATAACATTCTTCAGATTCATGAGATAGTGAAGCATTATGGGAGGAAGGGAGTTTCTCCTAGAGGCATGATCAAAGTTGATATGAGAAGGCATATATATGACTAGGTTGATTGGAGATTTTTGAGGTCTATGCTGGCTCACCTTAATTTTCCTATTTAATTTGTTGACTGGGTCATGACTTGTGTGACCCCTCCTATGTACTCTATCTTGTTGAATGGAGTTATGCATGGATACTTTCAAGGGTGGAGAGTGTTGTGCGCGGCGGAAGCTTTCTAGGGCAACACGAACAATAACTCGAACTAAACCACAAACAATATGTGCGCGGCGGAAGCTTTCTAGGGCAACACGAACAATAACTCGAACTAAACCACAAACAATATGCAAACACCAATCACAGCAAGAACACACAATTTACGTGGTTCGGCAAGTTGCCTACGTCCACGGGACAAGGAGGGGGGAGTTCTTTCTACTAGAAATCAAGAGAATACAAATAGGGTTACAAATCTCTCAGACCAAACCCTAAAACAAAGCTCTAGATCTCTCAAAGCTCTCTCACAATTGGATGCAATGATTCTCTCTCTTTGGCTGCTCAAATTCGTCCAACCTCTACCCTAAACAAACAGGTTTAGGTATATATAGAACTTACAAAACGAACCGGGTCGAAAACCTGGAAAAACTGATATCCGCTTCGTCGGTCGACCGGCCCGGTCGACCGCGATCAATTCCGGTCGACCGGCCCGGTCGACCGACCAGCTCTCAGTAGAAAACCCAAACTCCAGAGAACCGTCGGTCGACCGGGCCGGTCGACCGATCTCCTTGTGCACGAATGCGGTCGACCGGACCGGTCGACCGCCGCCTGGTTTGCCTGATTCTTGAGTTTCTGTAATTTCTTCAATTCTCTACCTCGGCGAATGTTTCCACCAAAAACTGAGCCGACACCAAATCATCCAATAGTTCCTCAACAAGTCCAGGAACAATACTCGAGCTGAAACACGATCTCCCCCCATCTTGATCAACTGATCAAACCGGCTGCATCTAAAGACTGCCTACGTATCCTCTTGCCCAAGGAATCAAGCCGAACGTAGTTCACCCAAATGGCCGCCAACGGCCTCAGCACTGAAGGATGTTCAACAACTTCAAACAATGACCAAATTTCACTCCTGAAACAACTTTGGTCAACATATCTGCAGGGTTGTCATTTGTGTGGACCTTCTCCAATATGACAATACCATCATCCAAGATGTCCCGTACAAAGTGGAATCTGACGTCGATGTGCTTCGTGCGCGCATGATAAACCTGGTTCTTCGCCAAATAGATAGCCGACATACTATCACAATATATCCGAATAGTCTCCTGAGCAATCCCCAAGTCCTCCAATAATCCACGCAACCATAAAGCCTCCTTAATTGCTTCAGTAACCGCCATATACTCTGCCTCTGTAGTAGAGAGAGCCACTGTGGACTGAAGCGTACAACGCTAACATACAGGTGCACCTGCCAATGTAAAAGCATAACCTGATGTAGACCGACGTTTGTCAAGATCTCCAGCATAGTCTGAATCCACATATCCAATACAAGCCTGCCCATCCTTCTCATCCTTCTGAAATACTAAACCAACATCCACGGTGCCTCGAACATACCGTAGAATCCACTTCACGGCCTCCCAGTGACCCTTCCCCGGGTCGTGCATGTATCTCGATACCATGCTCACGGCCTGTGACAAATCTGGCCTCGTACACACCATCGCATACATCAAGCTACCTACTGCACTAGCATATGGGACCTTCGACATATAATCTCTGTCCTCAACTGAAACAGGTGACATCAACGCTGAAAGCTTGAAGTGGGGAGCCAATGGTGTGCTAACTGCTTTTGCATTGCCATCAAAGCTGAATTTCTTCAACATCTTCTGCAAGTATCTCTTCTGAGTAAGCTTCAAACTCCCTCTCACCCTGTCTCTCTCGATCTCCATACCCAATATCTTCTTTGCCTCTCCAAGATCCTTCATCTCAAACTCGGATGATAACTCCTCTTTTAGCTTTTGAATAGCTAAAGAATTCTTGGAAGCAATAAGCATATCATCAACATATAAAAGCAAATATATGAGCTCACCATCCTGTAGCTTGTGCATATAAACACATGGGTCATATGGGCTCCTCGTGTACCCTCGGCCAATCATAAAGCCGTCGAATCTCTTATAACACTGTCTTGGTGACTGCTTCAAACCATAAAGAGTCTTCTTCAGCTTACAAACCAAATTTTCCTTTCCTGCAGCTTTGAAACCCTATGGTTGTGTCATGTAGATCTCCTCATCTAAATCACCATGTAGAAAGGCTGTCTTCACATCCATCTGGACTAAATCCAAATCCAACTGTGCCACCAACACCAATAAAATCCGAATCGACGAATGCTTCACAACGGGTGAAAATACCTCGTTGTAATCAATGCCCTCAAGCTGTACATATCCCTTGGCAACTAATCTGGCTTTGAACCGAATGTCCCCAATAGAAGATCCCTCCTTCTTCGCATATACCCACTTGCAATCAATAGCTTTCTTACCCTTAGGTAGATGTGCAAGTGTCCAAGTGTCGTTCTTCTGAAGAGACCGCATCTCCTCCTCCATAGCTTCCCTCCACCTGATCGAATCGGGGCTAGACTCTGCCTCCCTGAATGTGGCTGGAACCATATCATCAACGCCCTCCACTGATAATGCATATGCGACCATGACATCATTATACCTAGCCGGCCGACGAATCTCTCTCCTCGGTCTATCTGCTGCAATGGTCCTCTGAACATGACCCTGTTCCCGAGTCCCATGATCTACTGTATCCTGTATCTGCCCATCTGTCTTCTCATCTCCTCCCAGTGTCACCTCTGTAGGAGCCTCAATGGATACAGTGTTCTCTGGAGTGGGTGGAGTCACATCATCCTCCACCTGCTGCGATATCTCTCCTGTCTGGTCTCCCTCCACCTGCTGAGGGGCTCGAGGCCTCATCATGTACGCCTCGTCAAATGTGACATCTCTGCTAATAACTATCTTCTTGTCCTGTGGATCCCATAACTTGAAGCCTTTGACTCCATCCCTAAATCCCACAAAGACTGCTTTCCTCGCTCTCGGATTTAATTTGCCATCACTGACATGATAATAAGCTGGACACCCGAATATCCGAAGCGACTCATAGTCACTAGCCACCGAACCAAACCAACGCTCCAAAGGAGTCTTCCCGTCTATCGCAGTGCACGGCAACCTGTTCACAAGATGGCTCGCATAAACCAACGCCTCGGCCCAAAAAGATCTAGGCAATCCACTCTGCGTCATCATACACCGCACCTTCTCCAGCAAGGTACGGTTCAATCTCTCAGCCACCCCGTTCTGTTGCGGTGTCTCTCGAACTGTGAAGTGTCTTCTAATGCCGTGATCCCGGCAAAACTGCAGAAACGGATCACTCTTGTACTCTCCACCGTTATCTGAACGTAGAGTCTTCACCTTTCTACCTGTCTGCAGCTCCACTTTCTTTTTCCACTCCACAAAAATATCCAGGACCTGATGTTTATGCTTCATCGGGTATACCCAATTCCTCCTGGAATAATCATCAATGAAAGTGACAAAATAGTTGGCCCCACCAAGAGATGTGTTCTTGGAAGGACCCCAAACGTCCGTGTGAATATAATCCAATGTACCTTGGGTGTTATGAACAGCGGTGCCGAACTTCACTCTAGTCTTCTTCCCAAGTACACAATGCTCACACAATTCCATCTTGCAGGTCTTAGCACCTTTCAATAGCCCCTGTTTAGCCAATGACTGTAGGGACTTATCTCCTGTGTGTCCAAGTCTCATGTGCCATAAGGTGGTAGTGTCCTCCTCTGTAGTGATAGAAGCTGCCAGACCCCCTGTAACTGTCTTGCCCTTCAAGTAGTATAGGTAGTTTTCCCTGACACCTCGCATCACCACCATAGAACCCTTCGTGACCTTCACTGTAGCATCCTCTAAGATCACTCGATATCCTGCTGCCTCCAAAGTCCCAAGAGAAATGATGTTCTTCGTCAACTGCGGCACGAACCTCACTTCCTTCAATTCCCTCACTACACCATCATGCATCCTGATCCGGACTGAACCAATACCACCAATAGGGCATACGTGATCATTACCCATAAGCACGACATCCCCTCTTTCCAGCTCCTCAAAGCTAGAAAACCACTCCCTCTTAGGGCAGATGTGATATGTAGCTCCCGAATCCATCATCCACTCCGTGGAATCCGCATAGCAAACCGACGGTAAAGCAGGGCATGAATAGCCTGAAGAATCTGAATCTGAATGCTCACCAATAGCTTTTGCAACATTCACTTCTGAAGCTTGTGCAGCTTTCCCCTTATTCTTTCCGGCTTTTTCTTTCCACTTTGGGCAGTCAATCTTCCAATGTCCTTCTTCTTTACAATACCGACATTGATTTCTACCAACACTCTTATAGGCACTCCTATTCTTTGACTTTGAGCGGTTAAACTGACGACGGTTTGGATCTCGGCCTCGAACTGCTAACGCATCTCCCGATGCCTTCTCGGAGGGTTCACCATCACTCTTCCTCAACTCATAGTTCACCAAAGCTGAGGTCACCTCCTTGTAGCTAACTGTAGTTCTTCCATTGATCATAGTGAGAACGAACGTACCATAATCATCTTCGGGCAACGAACACAGAAGTAGCATCGCCTTGTCTTCATCCTCAACTATAATATCAACATTGGCCATATCTGAAAGTAGCTTAGTGAAATTGTTGACATGCTCCCTGATGGAAACCCCTCTCTTCATCTTGAACTGGTAAAATCTCTTCTTCAAGTGAAGCCGATTCTCAATGCTCTTCGTAAGATATTTCTCATTGAGTGTTTCCCACATCTTCTTCGCCGACGTCTCGTTCATAACATCATAAATAAGATCCGGCGTCAAGCATGACCTAATAACACCACAAGCTCTACTGTTCATCTTTCTCCAAACCTTATCCTCCAACTCAGCGGGTTTCTCTTTTAACTCAAGAGTCTCCTCCAAATTCTGTGCATCCAAAGCATCCATCACCTGACACCTCCACAATCCAAAATTGATCTTGCCATCGAACTTCGGAACATCAATCTTCGTGTTATTGATGCTCAGACTCTGTATCGCCTTTGTTAGAGACGAACCTGACGTGCTTGCATCTCCCATGTTGTCGATCTAGCTCTGATACCAATTGTTGTGCGCGGCGGAAGCTTTCTAGGGCAACACGAACAATAACTCGAACTAAACCACAAACAATATGCAAACCACAATCACAGCAAGAACACACAATTTACGTGGTTCGGCAAGTTGCCTACGTCCACGGGGCAAGGAGGGGGGAGTTCTTTCTACTAGAAATCAAGAGAATACAAATAGGGTTACAAATCTCTCAGACCAAACCCTAAAACAAAGCTCTAGATCTCTCAAAGCTCTCTCACAATTGGATGCAATGATTCTCTCTCTTTGGCTGCTCAAATTCGTCCAACCTCTACCCTAAACAAACAGGTTTAGGTATATATAGAACTTACAAAACGAATCGGGTCGAAAACCTGAAAGCCCAGCCCAAAACAGCGTCGGTCGACCGGACCGGTCGACCGCGATCAATTCCGGTCGACCGGCCCGGTCGACCGACCAGCTCTCAGTAGAAAACCCAAACTCCAGAGAACCCCTCGGTCGACCGCACCGGTCGACCGACCACCTTCCTGACGCACAGTAAGCACGCACAAGAAGCCTTGTGCACGAATGCGGTCGACCGGACCGGTCGACCGCCGCCTGGTTTGACTGATTCTTCTGAGTTTCTGTAATTTCTTAAGAGAGAATTGAGGCGAGGGGATCCTCGTTCTCCATATCCTTTTGCTATTTGCACGGAGTATCTTAGTAGAAGCCTCAAGGAGTAGGAACATTATAAAAGCTTTCATTTCCACCCAAAATGCTCCAAGGGAAAGACATCTCGTCTTATTTTTGTGAATGACTTATTGTTACTTGCTAAAGTTGATAATAAATCTTTGGTAGCTCTGAAGAGGAAAGTGGAGG
The DNA here is from genome assembly GCF_001876935.1 of Asparagus officinalis. Lineage (NCBI taxonomy): Eukaryota > Viridiplantae > Streptophyta > Magnoliopsida > Asparagales > Asparagaceae > Asparagus > Asparagus officinalis. The sequence continues at coordinate 63,079,853 of NC_033797.1, read as the reverse complement.
AATTTTCACTTGCTTCTGGTCTTCTAGTGAATGCGGCTAAGAGTAGCTTCTTTACAGCCGGTGTTCCTGGTGAACCGAGAATTAACCTTGTGCAGTTGTTGGGGGTATAAGGAGGGAAAACTACCGGTAAAGTATCTTGGGGTTGTTGGATTTAATCTAATAAATCTATTTGTGGGCACATATAATTAATCAATGTGTATTACTATCTTTCAGGATAACCCACTAAAGTGATCAATTAAGTTGGGTTAATGGGTATTTAAATATAATCATGGGGTTATATGTGCAGATACCAGGTTGTAATTGTAATTTATTGAGGGGCTAAATTATAAAAGTACAACATCTATAAATAAGGGGTTATGGTCCCTAACCTAGGGTTACATTCTCTAATTCTCTATACCCCCATCTAGCTAGAGAAATTCGGATTTAGAGAAACTCTAAGGTTAGAAGATCCAAAACCCATCTCAAGGTTCATCCATGGATTCAGGTATAAGCTTCCGCTCATTTATGATTCTTGTTAATCTCTTTGAATTAATCATGGCTATATGGTTTTAGATCTCAAGTTTTGATTTAGATCTAACAAGTGGTATCAGAGCCACCTTGATTAATTCTTAGGGATCTAAGTTTTATTAGGTTTTTGATCTTAAATCTCTGGTTAAAGATTCAATTTTTGGGTTCGGATGAACAGTAATGTTCGGTGAACAGTAACGAAATTTTTTTCGGGTGAACAGTAAAGTATTTTTTCGGATGAACAATAACTGAAAAATCGCCGCTGGACAGTAACTTTTTGGAATTTTTTGGATTTTTCTTTGATTTTTTCTTCAATTTTTCCAATTTTGGATCTGTTTTGAAAATAAAAATCAAAGGTTTTTTGGGTTTGGCGGCGGCGGTTTCAGTTTGAAACCCTAAAGGGTTCATGGCGAAAATTAAGGAGGTCGTTACCTCAAACGAACCTCGCGTTCGTTCTAAGGTGAACCTCGCGTTGAACTCAGGTGAGCGTCAAGCTCAATTTTAACGAACCTCGCGTTCGTTCTAAGGTGAACCTCGCGTTCAACTCAGGTGAGCGTCAAGCTCAATTTTAACGAACCTCGCGTTCGTTCTAAGGTGAACCTCGCGTTCAACTCAGGTGAGCGTCAAGCTCAACTTTTAACGAACCTCGCGTTCGTTCTAAGGTGAACCTCGCGTTTAACTCAGGTGAGCGTCAAGCTCAATTTTTAACGAACCTCGCGTTCGTGCTTCAGACGAACCTCGCGTTCGTACTTCGGACGAACCTCGCGTTTGTACTTCAGACGAACCTCGCGTTCGTACTTCAGACGAACCTCGCGTTCGAACTTCAGACGAACCTCGCGTTCGAACTTCAGACGAACCTCACGTTCGAACTTCAGACGAACCTCGCGTTCGTACTTCAGAGGAACCTCGCGTTCGTACTTCAGACGAACCTCGCGTTCGTACTTCAGACGAACCTCGCGTTCGAACTTCAGACGAACCTCGTGTTCATTTTTTTTTAACGAACATCGCGTTCGTTCCCAAGTTGAACCTCGCGTTCTTTTATCAAACGAACCTCGCGTTCGTTCATTCTCAAATGTGATTTATTGAGGGGCTAAATTACAAAAGTACAACATCTATAAATAAGGGGTTATGGTCCCTAACCTAGGGTTACATTCTCTAATTCTCTACACCCCCATCTAGCTAGAGAAATTCGGATTTAGAGAAACCCTAAGGTTAGAAGATCCAAAACCCATCTCAAGGTTCATCCATGGATTCAGGTATAAGCTTCCGCTCTTTTATGATTCTTGTTAATCTCTTTGAATTAATCATGGCTATATGGTTTTAGATCTCAAGTTTTGATTTAGATCTAACAGGGGTCCCTCGCTCTGATACGTACTAATGGGTCACATAATCAACGCATTAGATTATTGACAAAATTGAAGCTAAAGTTAAAGCCTGGGGCTCTCATAATCTATCTTATGCTGTGTTGATGCCGTGTTTTCTAAATTCCCTGGCTGGGTTATTGATGGCAAGGTATGTTTGGCCTCTGTTCTTCATCATCTTTTTTCCCCCATTCTCATCAGGATGGCTGACATACTGCAGTTTGGAGTAATGTTTCTGCTCCTAGCTAGACATTGCTTTGTGTTATGGCTTGCAACGTGGGATCTTTTATTAACACAAAGTGGATTAGTACAGCTTCATATTTATGAATGAGAGCAGTGTAGGCAATAAAAATTGCCTTTAATCCTTATCAGAGAAGTTCAGAGCAAAACTGCTAAAACCTCGCCTGAAATAGCAGAAAAAGGGGAAAACGCAGATATCTCCCAAACCGTAAGGAGTTTGGCAAAACGGAGGAAGCGAACCGAAGCCTTCGGCTGGGTTCGGATGGCTCCATCTCGTCGAGATAGGCGATTTTCATATGTAATTCGTCCAATTCTGACTTACGGTTTGAAAGTTACGGCCTATTCTTCAATCCATGCTCAGGAGCTCGCCTGCAGCTCAAATTCGCCTGCAGTCCCAAATCCGCCTGCAGACCCAAGTCTGCCTGCTCGCCTGCAGCTCGAAATTCGCCTGCAGTCTCAAATCCGCCTGCAGACCCCAAGTCTGCCTGTAGTCCCAAACTCGCCTGCAGACTCAGCTCGCCTGCAAGCTCGCCTGTAGACCCAAGTCTGCCTGCAGTCCTAAGCTCGCCTGCAGACCCAAGCTGCAGACTCGCCAGCTCACTGTCAACTGCCCACTTGGAGTATGGGAACAGTTACATCAGTGGTCAAATCCCACAAATCAAGGGAGAGGGCACAATACTCCAGGCCCGTCAGATGGCCGTCCACAGTACGAATGAGCGGACAGGCGCCGAAACAGCCTGCACCCTCATAAATGCGGCTCACCTCAGTTGTCCAGGTGAAGGGACGAGAGCCGCCAACGCTCGGTGGTTGGTCAGATCCACGCAAGCATCTGACAGCCGTTGTCACGCATACGAGGAGGGGCTTTCCCACTCCTATGTAGCGTGATGCAGAGCACAGCTCTTCGAATGACCATTGACGGTACGAATGAACAGCAGGACGTCTCCGAACAACGTGTGGTCACATCCCATAATTCAAGGAGCAGTCAAGCTATCTCCCTCACCTCTATTAGTGGTCAAATCCCATGAATCAAGGGAGAGCCCATGCCATCCCTTGCCTGTTAAAACCCATCTTCAGCAGCATGAAGAGGGGGATTGGCCGTTGCATATTCTGCTGGCTAATCTCCCAAAGGTTGAACCTGGACCTTTGCCAAAGGCTCCCTCATTTGAGAACCGAAGCTCCGGCTCCGGCATCAACTTCGATCGGATCGTCCAAGGGAAGCAGACTCGGCACGAGCACCGAGCGAGGCATCCTATCGCCACCTAAAGTCCCCACACAAAACAAAGAGGGCCTTCCCTCTGCTTCTGTTGTAAACATTTGATTTGTTAGTTTGTAATAAGCTTTCTTATAAATACAAACGAAACTCCTTTCTTCGGAAGAATCAAATTTTCACCCTACAGAAGATGGCGACCACAGTGGGAGAATCCGTTCATTCAGATGAATTGGTGGTGGCGCAGTTTGACGAAGTTGCTGCAGGGACTACTGTTGAGTCCCTTGTGATCAAATTCGAAGGGTACTTACAATCGTCCTCTTCTCGCAGCAATACATCTCGCGATGGTTGCAGAGTCGTGCGGGTGGCCCAGCCCCAAGAGGCCGAAGCAACCAATCCTGAGGGATCTGCCCAAGCCGAGGCAGGGGGTTCTTTTCCCCCCGAACCAGTTGAGGCCGAGCCGAGATTCGAGAATGCAGGTCTAGGGGCTGCTGAATGGGTCGATGAACGATCCTCGCAGACCCCTGTGCAAGAGGAATCAACCATTCGTGTCGACGCAGACCACGCCTCCGCCGTCGACATGAACGCTCCTCGTTCAAAAAGATCCAAACAGCGACGACGAAAAGCTCTCGCTCGTCTCGAGGCACAATCCCTCATCCCCCACGACAGCCTGAATTATTATTCAGGCTTGAGGCGAATCAACCTCTTGAGCCAGGTTCCCGATTTTGGCGAACCGCTCAAAACAGGCGAAGCCTAGCAGTTTAGGCGAGCCCATCTCTTTGAGCCAGGTTCCCGATTTTGGCGAACCGCTCAAATCAGCTCTTTGAGCCAGGTTCCCGATTTTGGCAAACCGCTCAAATCGGGCAAGCCTAGCAGTTTAGGCGAGCCCAACCTCTTGAGCCAGGTTTCCATTTTTGGCGAACCGCTCAAATCGGGCGAGCTTAGCAGTTTAGGCGAGCCCCACTCTGTGAGCAAGGTGCTCAATTTTGGCGAACCAAGGGCACCTGGCGAACTCTGCAGTTTAAGAGGTCTTCGTCAAACAAGCGGACTTCACCAATCTCGCCTGACGGCCCAAGTTCGCCAGAAAGGCGAAGCAACATCTCGCCAGACAGGCGCAGGCACACTGTACCAATCTCGCCTGACGGGTGAACCTCGCCAGCCTGAACCTCGCCAACACGCTCACGCTCAAATGGGGGTGGCCACCCCGTTTGCCGGCACGCTCGTTTGCCTGCACGGGTCTGACGTCCGTCTCTGACGACGACGACGATTGCTCAGCAGTGGCAATGTCGGAGACTTCAAGCTCAGTTCAGGGCAAGCACACAAATGTGCACATGACGGACATCCCTGAGGAGATGTCTAGGAGGCTCGACGAGCAACAAACAACCATCGACTCCCTGAAGGAGATGTTGGAGCAGCTCCTGAGCGAGAAGAAGAGGAAGAGAGAGAGGACGTCGCGGGCTTCGCATAAATCCTTGAAGCACAAAGAGCGGGTGCCTACTCCTTCTCACTCCTCATCCGAGTCATCTAGAGGAGCGTCATCTTCGGGCCATAACCCAAGAGACAAGAGGTTTGACGATCTCCAAAGTCAACTCGACGCCTTGAAGCTCCAGAAGCATGCGAACAAGCTGGGGGTTGTCAGACCGTATCCAATTGAATGGGATGCGGTCTCCTACCCGGCAAAGTTCGAGCCGCTGGACCTCCTGCAGTTCAATGGAAAGGGTTCTCCTACCCAGCACATCTACTACTTCCAGGCGCAAACTGGACACATAGTGGGAAACGATCCCATTATGACTCGACTGTTCATTGGTACCCTCAAGGGGGTCGCTTTTGAATGGTTTCGCAGATTGGAGCCTGGGTCCATCACCTGCTGGAAGGACATGGAAAGGCTCTTCGTGGCCAGATTCTTCGATGATGACACAGAAGTATCTATGGCCACCCTGCTAACTGTGAAGCAGAGGAAGACAGAGTCTGTAAGCAGCTTTGTCAAGAGATTCAGAAACCGATCGTTGCATTCCCGCGATCGAGTTTCCGAGGCCACGCTCATCGAGATGTGCCGGAACAATCTCTCCATCAGCGTTCTGTCCAATATGGGCGCTGTTGAAGCTCGCTCATGGAAAGACTTACTCCGCCAAGGAGAACAAGTCGAGAGCATGCTCAAGCATATGGGTGACGAAGACCCGCATGAATTTCGAGGGGATGATGACCAAGATGCCTTGGTAGTGGAGACCGATCCCTCATATCCTCCAAATTTCCCCCGTTGATCCTCTTCAACAGGACGGCGGGCCCACATAGTCGCTCTAATCGCGACAATCTTGTCAAGTTAACACTACACCTCTGACAATCTCCCGTCGATCCTCTTCAATAGGACGACGGGCCTACAAAGCTATCACGTTAACAATCACCTCTGATAGTTCTTCGACACTCCAACTGGTGCATGAGTTTAAACTGCTCCCTTAACACTCCGACAAGTACACGAGTATAAACTGCTTCTTCTGACACTCCAACTGGTGCATGAGTTTAAACTGCTCCCTTAACACTCCGACAAGTACACGAGTATAAACTGCTTCTTCTGACACTCCAACTGGTGCATGAGTTTAAACTGCTCCCTTAACACTCCGACAAGTACACGAGTATAAACTGCTTCTTCTGATCCTCCAACTGGTATAAGAGGTTAAACTATTCCCCACACTTCCACTTCTTGAGCCAGGTTCCCAGTACGGGCGAACCGCTCAAATCAGGCGAGCCTAACAGTTAGGTGAGCCCCACTTCTTGAGCCTGGTTTTCATTTATGGCGAACCGCTCAAAACAGGCGAGACTAGCAGTTCAGGTGGGCTGCATCAAACTCCCACTTGGTCAAACCTTCAGATAGTTAGGACCAAAGCCACAATCCCCCGCCAATCCTCTTCAATAGGATGGCGGGACCCCCACTGTCACGTTAACAGTTACCTCTGACAAATCAACTTACCAGTCCTCTTCAATAGGATGGTAGGTCCATAGAGTTGCTCAAATCGCAATAAACTCCCACTGTCATGTTAACACTACACCTCTGACAAAATCAACTTACCAATCCTCTTCAAAAGGATGGTAGGTCCTCAAAGTCGCTCCGATCGCGGCAATTCCTATCACGTTAACGATTACCTCTGATAGCCGACACCGTCATTCCCGCAAATGACGTTGTCCGATCAGTCGTCATACTCATACGTCCCTGAACGATTTGATTCTCCCAGCACCGTCTTTCCCATAAAAGGCGTTGTTGTTTGATAGTGGCCTACTATGCGATGTGCTGCTATTTCAGGGTTCGTCTTTGCCCCAAGAGAAGACAAATCAGGGTTCGTCTTCATCTTTGCCCTAAGAGAAGACAAGTTTCCCCCTTACACTCCAACTGGTGCATGAGTTTAAACTGCCCCCTTATACTCCGACTGGTGCATGAGTCTAAACTGCCCCCTTATACTCCAACTGGTGCATGAGTCTAAACTGCTCCCTACACTCTTAATCCAAATGCCTCGAAAGGCTAAGGATAGAGGAGAAATTTTAGCATTGAGCCTAAAAGAAACTCCTCAACAACTTACCATGCTAAGGGCAAGAGCATGGCTAGTCCAACTCAAACGGCAGTTGGTAAAGACAAATCAAGTCCGTTGATAGCTGAGGGTTTGCTCAAAATCCTAGAAGGCGATCATCAGCTGCGAGTGAAGAGCAGGGATCACTTTACGGGACTTCATATCCAAAGTGTTCCAGACCCCATGCGGCCTGATTCAGGTCTGAAAACTTTGGAGGGGGTTTTGTAGGCAATAAAAATTGCCTTTAAATCCTTATCAGAGAAGTTCAGAACAAAACTGCTAAAACCTCGCCCGAAATAGCAGAAAAAGGGGAAAACGCAGATATCTCCCAAACCGTAAGGAATTTGGCAAAACGGAGGAAGCGAACCGAAGCCTTCGGCTCGGTTCGGATGGCTCCATCTCGTCGAGATAGGCGATTTTCATATATAATTCGTCCAATTCCGACTTACGGTTTGAAAGTTACGGCCTATTCTTCAATCCATGCTCAGGAGCTCGCCTGCAACTCAAATTCGCCTGCAGTCCCAAATCCGCCTGCAGACCCAAGTCTGCCTGCGCACCTGAGCTCGCCTGCAAACCCAGTTCGCCTGCTAGCTCGCCTGCAGACCCAAGTCCGCCTGCAGTCCCAAACTCACCTGCAGACCCAGTTCGCCTGCAAGCTCGCCTGCAGACCCAAGCTGCAGACTCGCCAGCTCACTGTCAACTGCCCACTTGGAGTATGGGAACAGTTACATCAGTGGTCAAATCCCACAAATCAAGGGAGAGGGCACAATACTCCAGGCCCGTCAGATGGCCGTCCACAGTACGAATGAGCGGACAGGCGCCGAAACAGCCTGCACCCTCATAAATGCGGCTCACCTCAGTTGTCCAGGTGAAGGGACGAGAGCCGCCAACGCTCGGTGGTTGGTCAGATCCACGCAAGCATCTGACAGCCGTTGTCACGCATACGAGGAGGGGCTTTCCCACTCCTATGTAGCGTGATGCAGAGCACAGCTCTTCGAATGACCATTGACGGTACGAATGAACAGCAGGACGTCTCCGAACAACGTGTGGTCACATCCCATAATTCAAGGAGTAGTCAAGTTGTCTCCCTCACATGGTCAAATCCCATGAATCAAGGGATGGCCCATGTCATCCCTTGCCTACTAAAACCCATCTTCAGCAGCATGAAGAAGGGGGGATTGGCCGTTGCATATTCTGCTGGCTAATCTCCCAAAGGTTGAACCTGGACCTTTGCCAAAGGCTCCCTCATTTGAGAACCGAAGCTCCGGCTCCGGCATCAACTTCGATCGGATCGTCCAAGGGAAGCAGACTCGGCACGAGCACCGAGCGAGGCATCCTATCGCCACCTAAAGTCCCCACACAAAACAAAGAGGGCCTTCCCTCTGCTTCTGTTGTAAACATTTGATTTGTTAGTTTGTAACAAGCTTTCTTATAAATACAAACGAAACTCCTTCCTTCGGAAGAATCAAATTTTCACCCTACAAGCAGGTGTATTCTTTGTAATCGATCTGCGCAATGCATTGAGCATTTGTTTTTTTTTTTCATTGCCCCTTCTCTGCTATTGTTTGGAAGAGAATTTTATCCTGGTTGGGCGTTGAGAGGGATCCAATGTGATGGAGTGAGGAGTTGCGGTGGTTTGATACTTGAGTGAAATCAGGGCGGCTAGCTCTTGCTGCTACAACCTACCAGGGTGGCGAGAAAGGAACTTCAGGAGATTTTTAGAGTGTTTCTAGAGGAGTAAGTGATGTTGTGAGGATTAATTGAGTAAGAATGTGCCATCCCGTGTTAAAGTTTGGATTGAAAGCTTGTAATTGAGTTTGTAGTTCGGTGTTTCCTGGGTAAGCCTGGGTTATTTTTGTACTTGAACGTTTTAATGGTTAATGAAAAGTTTCATTTACCAAAATAAAAATTATACTTTTTATAGGCCTGAACATTAAAAAAAGAAAAAAAAGGAAAACACCGACTGATACATATAATGCATGTTTATTTTTGATATAGTCGAAATTTCAGTAGAAGAAATAAGGATACATTAGCTTTGAGAAATTTCTGAAATAATATTATCAAATTCATAATATTCATAATGCTTTTTCTTTTTCCAAACAAACAGTCGCTCCCCAGTGTTATGCGCGCGGAAGCCAAAACCAAACCGATGTGCTTCGAGAGACCAAATCAAACAAACACCGAGAGAAGGCCAAACAATGCAAAATAACGGCACAAACTCAAACAACAAATTTTAACATAGTTCGGCAAGTTGCCTACGTCCACGGGACAAGAAGGGGATGATGTTTTCAGTAATAGAGAAGAAGAGTACAAACTGAGATTACAAAATCACACAAACTCACCAATTAACCTCACCAATAAAGCTCTAATTCTCTCCAAACAAAACCCTAATCAATAGCTCAGAAAATACCTCTTTTTTGTGCTCTAAAAATCCCCTTCGCTACCCAATTCTCTCTTCCAATCGTTCCATATATATTGAAATCCTAAAACCAAAAATATACTAGGAATTATAAAACCAAAATCAAAACAGATTAGGAATTCTAATAACCTGTTACCAAAACAGATTAGGAATCCTAATAATCTGTTACCAAAATAGATTAGGAACCTACTATCCAATAATTCTCCACCTCGGTAAAGTTTCTTCCAAAACTGAGCCGACACCAACCAAAACAAATGACTCACTTATTACGTCTAGTACGAAGTGAAACAAAATCACAATAACGAACTCAATCCACAACAAGTCGAGACCCAAACGAGTGTGACCACTCTCCAAATGTCGGTATCTACTCACCAAATCGACTGCATCATAAATGACTGCCTACATATCTTCTTGCCCAATGAATCAAGCCTTCACGTAGTTCCCCAATGGCCTCCAAAGGCCCTCAATCCAATAGAAAAGTTCACAACTCTTCACTAACATCACCAACAAATCTGTAACTGATAGCTCTCCCAATGGCCCCAAAATGAAACAAACTAAACACCTTCACTTGAGATGAACCAACAATCATATCCAAATCGAAGCTATGTTCACCAGCTGCACTCAAATCAACCAACTCATTATCTGTATCCACATCAATATGATCCCCAAACTGTGTCACCTCAGCTGGAATCCCAAACGATGCAGTATGATCTGGAGTATGTAGAGTAATCTCCACCCAATGTGGAGTAGCATCACCCTCTACCCGCTGCGGTATCCTAACGATCTGATCAACACTCTCCACCTGCTGAGAGTCAAAAGTGACATACCTGCTCAGAACAAAATCAGAATCTCCCAACTGATAACGAAACGAGCCTCTGAATCCTAAATGTACAATCAGATCAAATCTTACATCCTCGATGAGACTAAATGCTAGGCAATCAAACATCCGACGCAACCCAAAATCTGAAGCAGCTCCACCAGATAAAAAATCTCTAAACGTAGCAGTCGGTAACTTATGACTAAGATGACCCAAATATGTCGAAGCTTTAAAACTCTTCTGCAATCCAATGCTCGACAACCAACGCCGATCTTCCTCCAACAAGGAACGACCCATCAAAACTATCATCTCATCTCGTCGTCCCAATGTTTCCTCTCTAATGAAGTGTCTCAAACTGCCATGAGCTCGGTACAAATGCAAGAAAGAACTTTTACCAAAAACAGAATGACGGGTTACCTTTCTGCTAATACACTTCCTCCATCTGTTGTTGACTTCTAGGATTTCACATCAATGAGACTTGGTTGCAACCCACCAATACCTAGAACAGTCCCCAACTGCGGAAACCAAATATCGATTACCTCCCAATGATGCCTCTTTGGAAGGCCCTCAAATGCCTGAATGAACACCACCTAGAAGACCTCTCAATCGTCGAATAGAAGTGCCAAACTCCACCTCGGTCTCCTTGCTCATATCAATGTGCTAAAAGGACTTCAATATGCAGATCAAAGCACTTCTCAATAATCCTATATCCCAGCCTCAACTCCTTCTTTCTCGGCCATCTATCTCAAAGCACCAACAAACCAATACGGAACAAACGAAGAATAGATCCAATCTAATAAAGGAGAGATTTTTACCTCTAATTGAAATCCTAACAAGAGCCTCCGAAAGATTTCACCCCGCACGATGGAAACGAGATCCACAAATAGGAAAAATCCCATCTTTATCACCATCTGAAGCCCTAGACGAACTTCCAAAGCGATCTACTCATCCAATTAGCCTAAGCTCTGATACCACTTGTTGGGCTCTGATACCACTTGTTGTGTGCGACGGAAGCCAAAACCAAACCGATGTGCTTCGAGAGACCACATCAAACAAACGCCGAGAGAAGGCCAAAGAATGTAAAATAACGACACAAACTCAAACAGCCAATTTTAAAGTGGTTCGGTAAGTTGCCTACGTCCACCGGGCAAGAAGGGGATGAGGTTTTCACTAATAGAGAAGAAGAGTACAAACTGAGATTACAAAATCACACAAACTCACCAATTAACCTCACCAACAAAGCTCTAATTCTCTCCAAACAAAACCCTAACCAATAGCTCAGAAAATACCTCATTTCTGTGCTCCAAATATTCCCTTCACTGCTCAATTCTCTCTTCCAATCGTTCTATATATATAGAAATCCTAAAACCAAAAACATTCTAGGAATTCTAAAACCAAAATCAAAACAGATTAGGAATCCTAATAACCTGTTACCAAAACAGATTAGGAATCCCAGTAATCTGTTACCAAAACAGATTAGGAATCTCAATAACCTGTTACCAAAACAGATTAGGAACATGCTATCCAACAATTAACTCTCGAAGTAACCTGATTGGGTCTTTTGAAGCACATCGGTTTAATTTTGATTTTCGCCGCGCACAACAAATGGTATCAGAGCCAACACCCAGTAGAGTGCTAGCGTAGAAACAACATTAATTCCATGCGGCTATCCGTAGACTGTACCATTAACTCTGCCGACAGTGAAGAGACGTCCACAGTTTTCTCTTAATAATATCATAATCAACACCAACCAAACTATAATCACTTCTTCACTACTTAACCCTCAACATATCAATCATAACATTCATTATCCTAATCACATAATAAATAAATAAATAAACAAACAATAATCCTGAGAACAAAGTGCCTCATTGCGAGCCTTTGGTCTCACTCCTCTCTCTCTCTCTCTCTCTCTCTCTCACATTTCTGCGCAAAACTAGGATCTCTTTCTTCAACCCAACTGAGCGAGAACCCGAAAGTTTCAGGATAAGGCCCATTTTGTTCAAAACCCAATAGATTCTATTCCTTCTTTCTATCTGAAGAAATACTGGAGCTGAGAAAAATCTGAGGCTGCCGTTTTTTATTGTAATAAGGATGAAGTCTGTTGAGGGGAGACTCATGGATGCTGCTGAGATTGAAGAGAATCTCTTTGTAGTAGGTGATGCGAAGGTAATCTTCACAACTTGGTTTTTGGATATATAGAAAACCTTTGATCTCGATTGAGATGTTGTTGTTTATGGATAGAAAAGTTTTGATCTTGATTGGTCTTGAGGTGTACTATGCACGAGCACGTTAAGGAATTCCTTTACTAGCTGAGCAAGGCATGGCCCTTTTCATCCGATTTCTAAAGTTTGTTTTGCTTAATTTAGTAAAAAAAAAATCGTTTTCAGGAGTTATTACTATTATTATTTTTATTTAGAGCTCTATAAGCAGCATTTCCCTCTTCTGTAGTTTTTTTCCTTAGGTTTTTGATTATTTATTTTGCAACCCGTTTGTTAATATCTTTTTTACTGCTGCTCTATGTTCTTTGATGATTTTCATTTATGCAGATTTTCGAGTGCTCATGGGTAATTATAACACAGTTACTCACAGTATATTTCCTTTAAGCCAAGATTAGTGATTTATTTTGCTCACAGTATATTTTCCTTGTTTCGATTTCTGTTTTGTTGTTGTTGTGAAAGGATTTATCGATATACAACATCAGTCCTTTGATGATTTATCGAGATTAAATGATTGAAAAAGGTCCTATTTGGATTTGCAGTTACATGGAGGAATGTGTAAACTACTTTCCATGATTGTTTACAAAGTGTTGGAGATCTTTCCATTTATAGAAGCATCAAGACCCCGAAGCAAGTCTGGCATACAGGCATTATGTTCTTTACACATAGCTCTTGAGAAAGCCAAAATTCTTCTTAAGCATTGTTCGGACTGCAGCAAGCTTTATTTGGTGAGTTCTGTTTGCTATCCGAAATCTCGTAAAAAATCTGAAGGATTAGTTTATAAATCTGAACAAGGTATCGACTTCGCGAAAATTTTAGAACTTTTCGCTACGTTGATTTATTTGTGATCTGCTTTGGCATCGAGCCTAATGAACGCTTCGTGAAACCCTTGATTTTCACCTTATGTAGCTCTTAGCTACCAGAAGCTATTCAAACCGTCAAATTTATAATTTGTTTTTAGATGATATAAGTTCGAATAACCTGAGATAGGTATGCTCCTTTACTGAAATCTCATTACTGGTCGGTGTATTCTTGTTCATTTCATGCTAAATAAGGAGAAAATTGATTGTTTATCAGGGTACCTTATCTACGTTTCCTTTTGCTTTATCAGGCTATAACAGGGGACTCCATTCTTATGAAATTCGAGAAGGCAAGATGTGCCCTCCAAGAAAGCCTAAGGCGTGTTGAAGACATAGTTCCACAGGCCATCGGACGTCAGGTACTTAATGAAAATCAAGCCAGTACTCATTTCCATGTTATTACTTTAGAAGCCACCTCGAGTGATGTTAATTGATGGTGTTTTAAGGGTATTGGCTTTTAATCAACACCAACATGAAAGGCACCTCATAGTTAAACTCTAAACGCATCAAGAGATATGAACAGAAAGAGGACATTAAGAGAATTCAATGCATGACCTAGATGTTGGTCTTTCATAATATAAAGTTTGTTGAACACTGTGAAGCACCATAATATGACATCCTAGATGCAATATAGGGGTCATATGTACCTGAGAGATCGTCTCTCTGATTATTGAAGCCATAAGTTCCTTCATGTCTCATTTAGTTCTACTTGTTACTGCTAAATAGAATAATAATGCACTGTTTCATTCAACTGGCTGGCTAACTGTAGCTCTGTTTCAATTTATAATGCAGTTTCATTTCTGCACAACCGAGTCTGCACATTGTTAAGTAAATTATTTATTTATATGAAATTCAACATGTACATGCGAAACCAACAAGAACACATTTCACTTTAGACTCGGAGATTGATTCCTTTTTTTTTAAACCCAAAAGACTTATCCTTTTCTACTTATAGAACATGCCTGATAGGAAAACACAATACTTAATCATTTGAGCTATTCTGTTGTGCGGCAATTTCTTCTTTTTCTGCTCGAGGATTTAAACCTTATGTTTTCTCTGTGCTTATGCTAGATCTTGGAGATTGTCAATGAGCTGGAAGGCACCGTGTTCGAACTGGATCAGGTTGAAAAGCAAGTTGGCGATGATGTAATATCATTACTTGTAAAAGAGAGACAAAGTAGTAGTAGTAGTAATAATAATAGTCCTAATTACAATGGAGAACTCGAAGTTTTCCATCAGGCCGCCTTAAGGCTAGGAATAACATCTTCAAGAGCCGCTCTATCTGAGCGAAGAGCTCTCAAAAAGCTTATAGAAAGAGCACAAGGTGAGAATGACAAGCAAAAAGAGTCAATTGTCTCATATTTATTGCACCTTATGAGAAAATACTCAAAGCTCTTCAGAAACGAAGTAGGCGACGACACCGATTCTCAAGGATCAACACCTTGTTCCCCCACAACCTTTAATTCCTTAGATTATGTATCATCCCCTTGTAGAAATGGACGTGCCTTTGAGAGACATCTCTCTAAATTTGCCTACAGTTTCAATGAGAATAGGATGAAGAGATCGGAAAATATGCCAACTCCCCCTGAAGAGCTTAGATGCCCAATATCATTGCAGCTAATGTATGATCCAGTCATTATTTCTTCTGGGCAAACTTATGAGCGTGTGTGTATTGAAAAATGGTTCCATGATGGTCATTGCTCCTGCCCGAAAACCCAACAACAGCTAGCTCATCTCGGGTTGACCCCAAATTATTGTGTTAAAGGCTTGATTGCTAGTTGGTGTGAACAAAATGGAATGTCAATTCCTGGTGGTCCACCGGGAAATCTTGATGTTAATTATTGGAGGTTGGATTCTAGATCGCTAGGTAGTCTCGATTCTTGTATGATGAAAGGAGTTAAGGTGGTTCCATTGGAGGAGAATGAGATGGGTAATATAAACAATTGCTCCTGTCCAGATTTTAATGTAGATGATGGGGTTGGAAGATACACAAAGTTACTGGCTATGCTTTATGAAGGCCAGAGTATGAGGAAACAGCGGAAAGCAGTAGAGGAAATAAGGTTTTTGCTGAAGGATGATGAGGAAGCAAGGATTTATATGGGTGCAAATGGGGCTGTTGAGGCACTGGTCCAGTTTCTGAGATCAGCTATCTATGAAGGAGATGAGGAGGCTCAAGAGATTGGAACTATGGCTCTTTTCAATCTTTCTGTCAACAATAACAGGTATTCGGATCCGTTGTTTCTAAAGTTTAGATTTTATTTAAATCTATTGAATTACATCTTCAAATTGCTAGTGGGGAAATTAAATAAATGTCCCTTGTGATTGAACAATCACTTCTTATACTACATTAATGGCTACATGAGCAACTGAAAAATTTGCCTATTTTTTTAAGATTGCTTTAGCGCTCTTTTCCCTTATAGCACTTTACATGGAATATCTTCACTCTGGGTGTTCCAATTTGGAAAAGGCATCCAGATGAAAATATATGTATATGCAAATTTCATTATATAGGATGGTTATGTAATGTTTCCAAAAAAAATGGAATAAAGGCCTTGTTGTTTGTGATCTTGTAGGCGGGTTTTATAACATTCTAGTCTATGCTTTCTCAACACACGCAAAAAAAAGAAGGTATTATTGTGCTGAATTCAAGTTCTTGATACCTATAGGTTATATCAAGTCTTCATTATTGTTGTTCTACTTAAAATTAGGAGTTATTTATGTTTCAACATTTATCAAAAGACACAAACCAAGCTACTTTGCATATAATTAAGGGGTAATTACATATGGACCCCTGTAGTATCACTGTTTTGCATGTATTACCCCTGTAACTTCATTGTTGCAAATATGCCCCCTCAGTTAAAATATTTTGACTCTGTTACCCTTGGTGAAATTGTGGCAAGTATTGCCCCTGGATGAACGTAGTGATTCTATCCATGGTTTAAAAGAGCCTGCTTATGAAAATACTACATAATAAGTTCTAGCGATACTATGGGATCTATGTGCAATTAGCCCTGTAATGAATGCTTTCTTTACAGTATATAACAAACTGGTTTCTGTTGGAATATTGATCTTGGGAGAGATTCTTTCCAGTATTGTCTTATCAACTTTAAAAAGAAACTTCTAACGAGACGATCTCCCTTTTATTATTTCAGGAACAAGGCACTCCTAGTATCTAATGGAGTAATCCTCCTCCTCGAGCAAATGATCTCCACCTCCACAACTGAAGAGTCCGCCACTGCTCTTTACCTCAATCTCTCTTTTCTTGATGAAGCAAAGCCCATTATCGGATCAAGCCCAGCCGTCCCTTTCCTAGTTCAACTCTCACACTCTGAAGATTCCAGTTCTATCTCCAAGCACGATGCTCTTCATACACTCTACAACCTTTCCACTCAACCTTCCAACATCCAACCCCTTTTAAGCTCCAACATTGTCACCAGTCTCAATTCCCTGCTCATCTCCTCATCAGAAATCGAGAAGGTCCTTTCCATCCTTATAAACATAGCTACGAACAAATTGGGGATCAAGGAAATTGTGTCGGCCCCAGGACTGATAGCTTCACTAGCGATAATTTTGGATACTGGTGAGGTGCATGAACAAGAGAAAGCAGTGTCATGTTTGTTGATGATATGTAATGGTGATGAGAAGTGCATTGAGATTTTGTTGCAAGAGGGAGTTATACCTGCTTTAGTGTCAGTATCAGCAAATGGGACAGTGAGAGGGAGAGAGAAGGCTCAGAGGCTGCTGAAGTTGTTTAGAGAGCAGAGACAGCGTGAGCCTTCACCAGCTCAGCAGGAGACGAACGAAGAAGAGGTGATGGTGGTGGAGAAGAAGGCGATATGTAAACCGAGGAAGAAGTTTGGGAGGACTCTGAGTTCTTTATGGAAGAAGAATTTTTCGATTTATCAGTGCTAGAGGGTTTACTCATCGGTCTTGTAAATTATGGTTTTTTTGGGTGTGCGCAAGTTCTTTTGGAGTTTTGGTTGTAAGTTTGGTCTCTTTCAGTAGTTGTGGGTGTCATGGGCATTTTCCCTGTGCCTCATGAAGGAAAGTAGAACTGTATAGCTTCTTGATCTGGTAATATAGTTTTAGAATTTTAGCAGTTCTTCTGTCTTACTGTAGCTTGAAATTGGTGTATGTAAACTGTACATGAATATATAATGCTAAGGTGGGTGGGAATTACAGGGTCTCAGCGGCAGCAGTCGGGTGCTAGATCCTTTGCTGATTTAGTACAAGTTCTAGGTAATTTTAGCAGCCCCCTAGACAAAGCCCGTCTAGCTCAGTTGGTAGAGCGCAAGGCTCTTAACCTTGTGGTCGTGGGTTCGAGCCCCACGGTGGGCGCTGCTGGTTGTTCATTTTCCCATTTTTAATCTTTGGTCTTTGCACCATGCAATACTTAGCTTCCCCCCACCCCTCCTCCCACCCCACCAAAAAAAAAAAAAAATCTAAGTTCTTCATTTTTTCGGTTTGTAATTCATCACCATACAGTAGTCCTTAGAATTTTTTTTTTCGATTTGTAATTCATCACTATACAATAGTTCTTTACCACATGTTTTTTCGATGTAGATGATTGAAAGTCTATGGTTTTGTAACTCTCTAATAGCACCATTTGTTAGGACGTAGTCCGTACAATATCTATCGTTTTGAATAATAACAAACTCTCATTTGGTACTGTTTGTTGGAAAATTTGTGAAATGAAAATGATGAAAGAATTGTGTTTGATTCTATTCTCTCTAACTGCTTAGAAAAAGAATATTTACAATTCCCTCTACTCTTAATTACAATCGAATTCCTGATTACAAAAGAGAGGAGAATGATCTGGATTTTCCCCTTTGTTTAATTCTGGGTTCTTCATGGTGGCGATGGAGTGTTTCCATCGAATGCTCGCGTCAAGTTTGCTCTCCGTTGACGATCCGAACGTCTTGTTTTACTGGAACATGGTTTTCTCCTCACGATTTGACGTTGTGGAGAACTTGCGTGGCAAGTTTAAAAATAACTCTTAACGAGTTAATCACTTGCGTGGCAAGTTTAAAAATAACTCTTAACGAGTTAATAACTCAGAGCGAGTTTTAGAAGAACTTGTAGAGCAAGTTTACTCAGAGCGAGTTTTAGAAGAACTTGTAGAGCAAGTTTTGAACTCTGATCGAGTTGATAACTCTGAACAAGTTTGAAACTTTATGAAAGAGTTGATTTAACCGAAATCGGTTTATAAGCAAAGGATGAAAGCTCTCTGTTGTTGAACGTTGCTGAAGGATGAACGTCGATCTTCCCCTCGCTGCCAAGCCGAAGATCTTTTCGCTGCCAAGTCTAAGATCCAAAAAGCCCGCCCCAACTCAATTGAGTTTTCCCACTATTTATAGGGGATTTAGGGGTGTAACCGCCCCCTTAAATCTCTCCTTAATGAGGGTTTAATGGGGTGTAACTGCCCCCCATGAATCTCTCCATGATATGGTAGTGATCCCCTCAAATCGTGGGGAGAAAACTGTTCTGGAACCGTTCAAATCGTGCTTGAACGAGTCAAACGCTGAAAACAACGTTCTGGGCCCTAACTCTACGTTTTACACCTGAAATACAGAGTTGGGCTTGTTTTAGGCTGAAAACGCACAGGTCGCGCTGCGCAGAGATGAACTCTGCGTTTTGGACCTGGGACACAGAGTTGGTTTCTGCATGAATTGTGCGTTTTTGGACCTGGGACGCAGAGTTGAGCTCTGCATGAACTCTGCGTTTTGATGTTATAACACAAGGATGACCTCTGCGTTTTGAGGTTATAACGCTGGTTCGACCCGTGCGTTTTGATGTTGCAACGCAGGTCCGACCCGTGCGTTTTGATGTTGCAACGCAGGTCCGACCCGTGCGTTTTGATGTTGCAACACAGGTCCGACCCATGCGTTTTGACGTTATAACGCTGGTTCGACCCGTGCGTTTTGATGTTGCAACGCAGGTTCGACCCGTGCGTTTTGATGTTTTATAACGCTGGTTCGACCCGTGCGTTTTGATGTTGCAACGCAGGTTCGACCCGTGCGTTTTGATGTTATAACGCTGGTTCGACCCGTACGTTTTGATGTTGCAATGCAGGTCCGACCCGTGCGTTTTGACTTTGAACGCTAGGGATGAACCATGCGTTTTGATTTGAAGAGACCGTCGATTTATAGTCTCTTTTGCTAGAGCGTTGCAAAGACCGTCATCTTATAATCTTCGTCTTAGCTCCTTAAAAATATGAGAGTCGTCAGATTATAACTCCCGATGTTGATTGTGAAGGCTGTTGATTAGAGCTTTCATCAGTTGTTGCGAAGGTCGTCAGTTTGTAACTTTTATCGATCTACGTGAAAGTCTTCAAATTGTAACATTCTAGAAGTCGTCAGATTGTAACTTCCATTATTGGTATTTGATGGGGATAAACTATCTGTTGTGATTTTTAGACAGCCTACAGGTACTAATAATTGCTTGAGATGATATAGCACATGTGAAAATAAGTTTACAAAGAGAACAAGGCGAAATGATGCCAAAATCAGCATGCAAGCTAATTTTAGCATTGGACCCATCGATGGTGTTAGGAATCCATCGATTGGGTTGAGGTCATTGATGATCTATAGGAATTTTAAAAAATAGAAATTCAAACCATCAATGATTTACAAACACCCATAGATGTGCTTAGGACCGATCAATGGTCATGAAGGCCCATCAATGGTTAAGACGGCATAGTCTAGAATTGTTAATTTAATCACAGCTGTTCATTAATCTCTTTCATCTCTACCTTTCACTATGATTAGAATATCTCTTTCCTGATTAATCAGAGGCTATACAAGATTCAAAGAGATAAATTTGGAGGAGAGTAGGGTTTTAAAAGTGAGCTTAAAAAGGGAAATTTTAGGGTTTATTTGAAGAAGATTGAATTGGTGTTTTGAACCCAGAGCCTCAACAAACTCTTTCTCGTCCCACTCATCATCTTCGGATCATCTTAGAGAAATAGTTGCCCTAGGTTTCATCATCCACACAGTTCTTCATCAAACTTTACTTTAAATCACTGAAGAATGGTTTGTTAACAAAAGGCTATAATATCTTTTATATTTTTTATGCTTAAACTATACATGGTTGTTTGTTTCAAACTTATTTTTAAGATACACTCCAGCCGGTGATAATTGATGGTTAGTGCTAGCTAAGGCAATGTGCTACTCATAGTAGAGAGTTAGGTTAAGCGACTGGTTTTAGGTAGATCTTAGAGTGCAGTCTTTATAAGCTTATTGAATCAGATTGTGATTCAATTGAACTCTTGGTATAGTGAAGAAACCCCTTCGTAAGAAGGAAAAGTGGACGTATGATTATTATCCAAACTACTATAAAATCTTGCGTGTCCTTGGTTGTTTGTTCTTTGCTGTTATTTTATCTATTATGCTGCATATCTTGAGTTTTTAGCGAAAAACGGTAGCAACTCTATTCACCCACTAGATTTATATCTCATATCTAACAAATGATATCAGAGCCTCATTACCCATCTTTAGGATTCACAACCAATAGTAGAGACGTCCAGTTTGACTGTCGTGTTGTCTTTTCCTGAAAGACACACTGTGAACCGCCCCCAATTTTCAATCAGACTAACTATACCTATTGGAAAGCATGTATGTGAGTCTTTTTATTATCCATCGATTATGATGTTTGAAGTCTATAGTGAACCCACTACTGTTGTAGAAGAGGTCACATTGTTACTCCTAGAGACAAGTGGAACACTCCCATCAAAAAACTTTATTCCTTAAATGTAAAAGCTATGAATGCTCTTTATAATTTTTTAACTATTGAAGAATTTAACCGTGTTTTAAATCATACTATTTGTGTAGGAAATTTGGAAAACTCTAGAAGTTACACACGAGAGAACTTCACAGGTGAAAGAGGTGAAACTTACAATGCTTGTGAATAATTATGAAAATTTGAAGATAAAAGTCTTGGAGAGTATTCAAGATATGCTTACCCAATTCATGGACATTGTGAATAAATCTAAAGCTTTGGGAAAAGAGTATGACAACAAAGAAATTTTCTAGAGTATGACAACAAAGAACTTTCTAGAAAATTTCTTTGTTATCTTTCTAGAGATTGAGAACCAAAGATAGTAGCCATTAAAGAATTGCAAAATTTCTCTAATTTAACTCTTGAGGATCTTGTAGGTAATCTTCTCAGGTTTGAAGTGCGATTAAAAGAGAGAGAAGACGCTTCTGAAGATAATTCAAATAAGAAATTATCAATCCTGAAGGCCAAAAAGGAAAAATCCCAATCCAATAAGAAAAAAGAATCAAGCTCAGACTCTGATGGTGATGACAAGAGCGGGATAGGATTAGTAGTTAAAGGATTCAAATCATTCCTAAAGATAAAAGATGGGCAAAGTTTATACATAATAAACAGAATCAGAACTTTACTAAGGTATGGAAAACTGAATATGAATAATCAGATTCTGAATTTACTCGTCATCATTGATGCCATAGAAATGAATATCCTCTCAACAAGAGAGATTACAGAGGACAGAACAAGAGCTTCAAGGCATCGTGGGATTTCCTAAGTGAAGATGAAGAATCAGAAAGTGACTTGAGTTCGAATGATAGGAGTCACCATTTCATGACCAATGCCCATATTTCAAAAGATTCCGAGGATGACAATTTGGATAAGGAAATTCAATGGAGCACTAAGGAACATGGAAGCACAATGTATTTAGACTCAAGATGTTCTTGACACATAATAGGTAAGAAAGATTCATTTCTTAGACTCTACAAGAAAAAAGATGGAGATGTGACTTTTGGAAATAACGTTAAAGGTAAGATTATAGGAATTAAAGATAAAAGTGATGATTCTTTTAAACTCCTTAAGTTTTACTTGTTGATGGTTTAAAGAAAAATCTTATTTTCATTGGTCAGCTTTGTGACAAAGATGTGTCTATTCTTTTCGAATCTACTATATGCAAATTATTGATCCAAAAATAGGTTTGATTGTTTTTACTTGAAATAGACATGCTAATGTATATACATTAAATTTTAATGACATCAAATCTGGCAGTGTAAAACTCTTGGTTACAGGAGGAGAGGAAGTGAACTTTGGTATAAAAGACTTGGACATGCAAGCATGAGTTTATTGTCAAAACTCTCAAAAAAGTTAGATGTTTGTTTATTTCTATTTTAAAAGTGAGAGTTTATGTAAGGCTTGCACGAAAGCAAATTTATAAAATCCTCTCATAACTTGAATAATTTTATTAGCACTTCTAAACCTCTACAATTACTTCACTTAGATCTTTTTGAACTGATATCCGCATATAGTCCAAGAGGGAAGAGTTATTATTTAGTTGTGGTTTATGATTACTCTAGATTTACATGGCTTACATTTCTAACCAAAAAGAGTGTATGTTTTAAAATTCTTAAAATTTTTAAAGAGTGTTGAAAAAACGGTCTTCCTATTTGTATGATTTTTTCTAATCACGAAGGTGAATTTGTAAACAAACATTTTAAAGAATTTTTTGCTAATAAAGGTATCACTCCTGAGTATTCTTCTCCTTGAATACCATAATAAAATGGGTTCATTGAGAGGAAGAATTAGACTTTAGAGAAAATGACTAGAACTATATTAAATGAGTATAAATTACTAAAGCACTTCTGGGCTGAAGTAGTGGACACAACATGCTATGTAAGTAATAGAGCTTATCTTCGACCTATGCTAAACAAGAGCTCTTATGAACTTTACTATCAAATATCCCTAAATATCTCACATCTTCATATTTTTGGTTGTAAGTGTTATCTTTTGAACACAAAAGATCAATTAAGAAAATTTGATTAGAAAGTTGATAAATGTATGTTCTTAGGATACTCTTCATGTAGTAAAGCTTATAAGTTTACAATAAAAGAACTAAAATCCTTGAAGAGTCTATTCATGTTAAATTTTACAAAACTCACACTTCTATTAGTTTTTTTGACAATACAGATAACTCACTTGTGATAAATCTAAACGACCAGGTTTGAACAAGAGAAAAAAGGTTAGGAAGAATCACGGACAAAAAAGAGGAAACAAAGGGAAAAAAATGAGAAGACGATACTTGAAGATTCATAAGCCATGCAAAATCCTATAGATTGAGAAAACTAACAAATTGTTCAGCAAGAGATCACCAGAAAAGAAATCGATAGCCACCTACTCATTAAATTTCTATTATTGTTCCATATTAATCACAAAAGATAGGTGAAAGTAAAAAAATTATCAATCCTTTCTTGGAAAGTTCTATGCTTATGTGAATTTCATATTTAAAATAAAATCTAAAAATATGAATGAGGCTATCAATGATGAAAATTAGAGTGCTGCAATGTAAGAAGAGCTTAATCAATTCACAAGGAATAAACTTTGGAATTTGGTTTCTAAACTTAAGGATCACCCTATTGTAGGAACTCAACGAGTCTTTAAAAATAAAATGGATGAAAAAGGTAATATCATGAGAAATAAAGCTAGACTTTGTTTTCGTCAAAAGTTGATTTTTTCATTGCTGTTAAACCTGTTACGCCGTTTATCGATTACAAGTTCAAACCGAAAGAAAAGTTAATCTTTTTATAAGATCTTCTTACAATGAAAAAGTGAAAATTACAACTTTATCCAACAAAACGCAACAGTAGTTTATCTCCTATTGCTTTGCGTGGGATCTTTGTTTGTGCCAGAGACGCATTAGTCCGTAGACTAACATAGATTAGATCCGATTGACAAAATAATTATGCTCTTACTTCACGAAGGAAACAATCACAGCAGCGACAATTACGACCAAACGAGATTGTGGCTCTTCTCGAGATTAAAACCAAGTTTTAATCTGAAGGAAAGAGGGGGAGTGAATCTCAAATCTTTTGAAGGCTTTTTTTAATGAAAAAGTTCACCAAGATTCGCCAATTCTCCGAAATTCGTGGTTTACTACTCAATTCGACAACACCTCGCCCTCTAATTTTCAGTCCCTCTCCAATGAAGACCTTAGGCTTCTATTTATAGGATTTTATCACCGTATTTTCTGATAAGATCAAGTATTTTGGCATCATCTGTAGTTGATAACCGTCCAAGTGTACTTAAGGATAGCTTCAGAACAGTTGGAGACGTCCTAGGATGAAAGAATTCTAAAAAAACATCGAAATCCGTATTTTGGGGAGTTTTGAGAGGTCAAAACACTCGTGGTGGTTCGGAGCGGGGGGAGCCACCATTTGGTGACTCGCATGGGTGCGAGCTACCATTTGGTGGCTCACACTCATGCGAGCTTCTTGGCCTATTTCCTTCGTCTTTTTGATGTTTTGGCTATTTGCAGTCCCTTCAGTTTGCTTGTTTTACGCTTGTTTTGCTTTTACGCGCGTTTCGTCGCTTCGCTGACTTGTATGCTTTTAATGATTCACCTTTATGCGTTTACCGGCGTTGGATAATCTCCCCTGACTCAGATAATAATATTCATCATCTTCTCTCCATCTTGAGCTGTGTTCAGGGACCTATTAGGTAATGTTTGACTCCTACAGATACCCCCTCTAAAGTGTTTCAGTCTCGCTTCGTTTATAGAAGAGCTTGGAATACTTTGGATATGATAGGCCCAACCTTCAGTCGGTGTGAAAGGACCTGTAATTAGCTTCAGCTCTTGACTTCTTCAGTCTTCAATCTACTCATTATTTTGTTGAATAGATAAAGTTCTTCCGGTGCTGCGTTTATCATCTTACTATTTGTTGAAGTCTTGAATTGAAATTGGTGTGTAAGTTTCTGAACTTAGCTCATGCCATTGAGTTGACTTTGTACTGATCATCTTGTCGGGAATTCATATCTGAATGTGATTGAACTCTTTGACATCATTCTTTAACCCAAAATTTTTCTTAGCCTTGTTTTGGTAAAATTATCGATGCGTTGACCGACATCGACCTTTACTGTAATGCGTTAGCCGACGTTATCACAGTTTATACTCGTACATTTGCTGGAGTCTTTACAGTTTATGCTCTTAAGGTGTTGGAAAGAGGAGAACCAATTTATATTCGTATACTCCTGGGAGTTTTGGGAATTAGTTTAACCTCATAAACCCGTTGAAGGTCGCCGGGTTATCCTTAAGAATATTTTATACGATATTTTTTAGAAACTTTCCATTGAGGGTAGAAAATAGTTTAGACTCGTATACCCATTGGAGTATAAATACAGGTATCAAATATGTCAAAAATTACCCGAAAATGGGTCAAAAATACCCATAACTTGACCAAACGGTTCGCACGTGTGCGAGCCAGGTAATCGTGGCT
>NC_033797.1:63045212-63054405 GCF_001876935.1 Asparagus officinalis | reverse complement strand
ACCGGATCTGATTTATATGAACCCGGTTCTATCCTTCTTCTTCTATACTTCGAATTTTTTCGGATTTTCAAAACCCAAACCCGCTGTGTTCATTTTAGCGAGTTCTCTCTTCAGGTATTCGAAAATCCTTTTGCCAGTTCTTCTCCTGCCCACTGCGACTTCTTTTGGTCTCGATCCCCGATCATTCTCCCTGTCGAATCGCGTGCTCGCCGACGAGCTGTTCAATTCCGAGCTCTTGAGTCGGAATTTCATCGAATTTGAGGGGCTCGATCGCAATCTTCTCGTGTGCTTCTTCGTGCACGCAATACAGGTAAGACAACCTCCATTGCTTACTTTGATTTCATGTGGGATGATCGAATGATGACCCCCCCTTTTTGTGATGAACTTAGGGTTTCAAATCTTGGGTTCTTGATTTCTTGTCACGGTCCTTCTTCACCGAATTTGTTTCCTCTTTAATTCTTGCTAATAATCAAACTTTGTCCCCTTGGTTTTGACTTTTCAATTTGATTTAGTTCTAATCATGAACCCTCTGATCCATTGATAGAGTTTCGGCCATCTTCTTGGGTTCGAAGCTCTTAGTTCAACCTTTCTTCACCGAAGTTTCGACTCTTTGATCTCCGGTAAGAACGTGTTCGTCACTCTCAATTTTAGTTAATTTCTTGCATCTTGTTATCTTCAATTTCCAATTTTGGGGATAGCCGAACCCCTTTGCTTGGATTTGAGAACTGCGACTATGGCTTTTGCTTCAGATTAGAACTGAGGCCATGGTTTTATTTTGGTTGAGAACCGAAACTTGAGTCTTGATTTTGGGTATCTGGATGAGAACTGATCTTGTATTTGGACATGGCCAAGACCTTGGCTCGATTTTTGGTTTTGTGCATAAATTGAGGCTTGGCCAAGACCTCGACTCGATTTTGAGGTGTTTAGTTCGTGTTCGCCTTTTGGCTTCAACAATTTGGTTTGAACCTTTGTATGTGCGAATTTGGTCAAACTTGGGCTTGTGATCCTTGGGCTTTTAGTCGTGCATGAGAATCAAATTTATAGGCACATAGAGCTTTATTGTTTGACTATGTGCACGTCTTGAATCAAAACTCTGAGATATTTGGCTTGATTTGTTGCACGAGTTATCGTGGATTGAAAATGAATCTGCATTAGGTCCATTATGTAGATTTAATCGGATTTTTAACCGACAACCCCTATTTCGTAGAATAGCGGAGTTTCCTTTTTGTATTAGCCTGATACTTCCTAACTTCTGTCGTAATTGAATTTTTAACTCTTTTTGTAGATATGTCGCGTAAGAGATCCAGCATTGCTCGAGGCCGTTCGGCGACTCAGTCGCCCGAGCCAGCGCCGTTCAGTTGCACAAGTATAACTTCATCGCCTCTTTTATTTATTAACTCAATATTAATATCTCATACTGCATATTACATCCTCGCTTTATTCTCCTTGGTGAGGCAATTGGGAAGAGCCGCCACCCATTTTCGTGAGGGTGGACACTTCACAAGACGTGTTTTGCTTGGTCAAGACATGTCTGAATTAACTTGGGGCGATTTCTTACTGTACTATATTCCGAAGGACGGGTATGTTATCGCGTTATTCGCATGACAATATATCCTATGCTTCATGTTTATAGTGCAGTTCTTAATCGTCTCGCCTAATTAATAAGCTCCTTTTTTATTTCCCTTTAAAAATTCATCATGAATATTCACCCGGTATGATATCCTCACTTTGCTCTCCTATGTGAGGCAATTGGGAAGAGCCTCCACCCTCCTTCGTGGGGGTGGACGCTTCAAAAATAGTGTTTTGCGAGGTTGAAACACGTTTTAAGGCAATATGGGGTGATCTCATGTTGTGTCATGTCATACGGGCTAGGGTATATCATCGCGTCGTTCGCATGGTAACATGCCTTGTCCTTTACATGTATGATATGATTGAGATCGTCTCACCATTTATAAGGTCCTGACTCTGTCTCACAGCTTGTGAGGCGAGTTCAACACCTATACTGCCTTAACATAGGTATTTATGACTGTATCTAATAATCGCATATTGTTTACCTCAGTTGAATTTCCCTCGAAGGCGCTCAACGCTCACGGAGTGGAAGGTCTCTCTAGCGAGGCTTATGCCTCCACTGACGAGCCTATCCTCATACCGACGGCTCCTTAATTTGCCCCGTGTGCACCAGAAGAGTTCCCGCAGCTAATATGGAAGGGAGAGCGTCACACTTTAAGGCAGCTTATCACGGATGTGCCTTTAGTGAAAGACCCGAGATCTACACATCCGTTGAGGAAGCCAGACTACATGTTCAGTGATTCTATGGAAGATCCGCCTACAACGTTTCTCAGGGTCGAGCAGTGGCTACATTATGATGACGGCGGCCACCTATACCTCCCTCCGATTCCTCGTCACCATTCGCTGACCGAGCTACGGTGCCAGGCCGTCCCGTGGGAAATGTCATGGGGGTTAACAGAGAAGCATGACCACGTTCATTGTGGCTATATCACCCATGGGGTGATACCTGGATCAAGTGATCAGAATCGAATAACATTATGATGACGGCGGCCACCTATACCTCCCTCCGATTCCTCGTCACCATTCGCTGACCGAGCTACGGTGCCAGGCCGTCCCGTGGGAAATGTCATGGGGGTTAACAGAGAAGCATGACCACGTTCATTGTGGCTATATCACCCATGGGGTGATACCTGGATCAAGTGATCAGAATCGAATAATAGGGCTACATCTGGGGGTCCTCGGATTGAGTGATCCCCCCAGAGGTGAGGTCTTTACCGTTGCCAACATTGTGAAGAACCGACTCACGAGGTTGGGTTAGGAGATGCCGGCAATCGGTCACTGATGTTACGAATGGGTCCACTCATCAAATAAGCTTTGGTGGGCTCGCTTACGCAATTATATTTTCGATGTTGAGTTGAAGGCGAGTGGTCTACATGAGGCGGTCCGTGCCACTACTTATAGACTGACAATCAGCGTTCCCTACTTCTTGGCGAGGTTGGGGTTGGCGCTGCGCGAGATGCATAAGGTCTCAAGCCTCTCTATGGGAAATATGATTTATCAGAAATATTATCCTTCTAATCCGGAGCTACAGCAGTTAAATCTTCGGTCACCCAATCGCTTCAACACCTTCTGGGATCTCACCTGTCATTACTAGTAGCTCTGGCAGGGGCTGATCCATTATCAAAGAAGTCACGGCCGCAGCTAAGCTTGAAGATATTCACGGACTACTTATTCAAGAACCTAGACAATAGCTCGGGCGAGGCGATATATGGGTTGACGTCGTTGACCCCTTTAGAAGTAAATGAGCTGATTCGAAAGTCTAACGCCCAGTCCCACACCACAGCCGGCGTTGAAGGTGACTTTCCTGCTGGAACTAAATTCCAAACATTTTTATGGAAAGCGGTGAAGCTGATCCGGCCCATGATGTTGCTTGCCGGCTACCTTGCCATCTGGTTAAAGAAGTGTGTGGTGTCGTATCAGTCTACCGATGCGCTACCTCTGGAAGTTTTTTATCCTATAGTTCTGCTCGCTCATCGGAAAAATTTGTCTCTTCTTCTGGCGATGACTGCGGATATTCATAGAGGGCTTCGTCAGATTGTGAGTGTGTTCACTCAAGAGGATGGTAAGCCATCAGCTCAGATCCCTCTCACAAAGGTGGAGCTCCCCTACACTTATTTGATGGCTTGGATCAACCTCCACCACTCAGATATGATGTTGGCCCTAGTTTCTGCAGACCCATTTGTTCCTTTTCTCTGATTAATAGAAAACTATAAATGGAAAGGACAAGGGTTCGCAGAGATTAAGAGGCAGCTTCAGAACCAGAAGTGTTGGGTCTTCCCTACTTACTTCTCGTGATTTTCGGGTCAGTATGGCGACTCGCTGGTCGATATAGAGAAGCCGGGTACGGGTCAGACTTCCTTTGATTCTGGTTGCTTCGATTAGTTGATCAATATCTGGCGGGGCTACATGATCTTTCGGGTGCAGAACCACTGCTATATAGAGTCATAATTGCCATGTCGGTTTGCCCACCAGTTCAGATATGATCAAATTTATATCGGGAACCCGAATCGACAACTCCGGACTCGTGGTAGTTTGATATATGGGGCTCGGGCATGGTTGTGGAGTATAACCGGCTGCACTGGTGCCAAGTTCAACCTCCCCGGTATTGAGCGCAAATTAGATCTGTCTTTCCTACAATGTCGGTAGCTTTTGGCCGGTAACGAGTTTGTGCCCATACGACCAAACACTGAGTTAGCGGCTAAAGAAGCTGCTCGGGTCGCTACTTGGATGGTGTACGAGGCCGAGTTTCAGAAGAGAAGGAGAAAAGAACGTGCGAGTCCTTCTGGCCAGGAGAAGCAGAAAGAAGCTATCTTTTCTTCCGATGATAAAATAACAAAAACTGATATTGCGGGTGGCCAAGAGACTGAAGCCGGTAGTGACAACGAGGAGCTAGAAACAGGTCTATCGGATCCTCTCTCATTAGAATTATTTGAGTTAGTGATAGCTGATCGAGCTCACCGATCCAACTTGCCTAAACCTTCGCCGGCTCTAAGGAAGTCGAAGGAAAGTTTTATTCACTTATCCTAACAAGATGTCGGTTGAACTCCCAGGTGTAGCTTTCGAGGAGGAGGAAGAAGAAGAAAGGCCTCGCCTCATACGTCAGATGAGATCTCAGCCTACAACTCAAGTCGCTTCGGGGCTAGAGTCGTGTTTTAAATTCATTCATGAACGGGTCGTCGATCCTAAGGAGGCTCATCCCGCCAAGCGCAAGAAGCTAGCTTACAAGTGATGGGGTGAGCCTCTGGCTTTTGAAACAAGGCTCGCGAGTAACGTGCCTACTGGTGGAGAAGGTAACGCCTCAATTCTTCAAGAGCTTTTGATTCTTCCACTTATAAGTTCTTAGATTTAGCAACTACTGTATCTTAGGAGGCCGTGAAGAAGGTGAAGAGGCATATGACCCTCTTTCTCCCAGCTTTGATACTTTCGAAGGACCTGGCTTCTCATAATAGATGGAGGAGGTCATGGTTGAGGAGCCCACGGATGTGGAAGCTGATATAAATATTAAAGCTGGTGCAGGCTCCGGTGTTAGACCTGATACAACTGAAAGGGTCGAGGATCCAGGTACATCTAACATCAGTAATACGTCCTTCAGGTGGTGGGAATTGAACGATTCGAAATTCGTATCTCTGCTAATTGTTTCTATGCTTCTTGCTCTCTTAGAAAAATTGCAAAGAGCGGGCGCGACTACTAAGACCGCGGAACTTGGCGCAGCTACTGGAGGTAAGTTTGACTTTCACTTATTGTACAGTCTTGACTTTTCCTCTTTCTATTTTAACACTTGGGTCTTCTGCAGGTGTTTCAATGAATCTAGGTGAAGAGAGAACTTTCCATGATGCGGCCCTCGAAGAGATGGGTCCACCCTCACTTGATCCGACACCAACCCCTCTAGACTCTGATGACAGACTACTTGATGACATGCTATCTGAACAAGCCCAACATTAGATCGTCGGACCAATAAGCACAGCTGGTTCGCCTACAAGTATGATTCTCATTCCCATGTTACGCTCATTCATTTGTCAGTTTTCATTTAACCATAAAAAAGTTCCAACCGTAGGACCAATCATTGAGACTGATACAACTACTCTTACTAGAAAGTCTGGTGAATCTGAGGGTCTCAATTTCTTGCTGTTGGTAGGGATTGTTATTGACGCTCGGTTATCGGCTTCTGAGAGACCACTCCTAATTCCTTCGGAAATGCCTGCTATAGTAACTATTGCAACTATTGGCGAGAGTTTAAAAAAAAAAGCCGTGAGACCAACTGAAGAAGTCAGTACTTCAATGGCTGCTACATCCGTGGTGCTTCCTGCGACTCATAAAGTGGGCGAACGAAATCGGGTATGGTGCATTCGGTTGAAGAAAGCTCCTCAGGCGTTGGTAAGTTTCGCACTATTTTTAACTTAGAATTATTTCATGTCCCTGGAACATTTATCACTTTTTTTTACAGGGTTGTCGCCTCAACTCTGCGATGCGGTTAAGGCTTTGTTGTCAGATGATGATCCGGAGAAGCTCATCCTTTGTTTGGAGTTAGCCACTTCTTTAATTTTGTGGGGTCATTGATCGACAAACTTCTGCAGAAGGGGCTCCATTTCAATCAATTCTGACCATTACTCGAGCGCAAGATAGCCTCGATAAGGGACGCTGGCTCGCCGAATATTGCAGATGCCTTGACTGATGACCTAAAACAGTTGGAGCATGAGTTTAAGAGGCTGCAAGAGCTCCAATCCGTTGGTGCTCCTGTTTATGTTGCTGCTCAGATAGAGACCTGTCTACAATCATGGTGTGAAGCTTGAGCATATGCTGGGCTCGGGATTTAGTTACAAAGAGAGCGGGTCGACCGGATGAAGGAGGTTCTCTCTGAGAGATTGGCCAACCTATGCGAGCTCGATTCTTCCTTAGCTTCTACCGACGCCGAGATAGTGGAACTTAAGCAAAAGCTTGCTGAGGTGGAGGGGCGAAGGGCTATTTTGGAGGTGACTAGGGCTGGGGAGGAGTATGACAGGCTTGTGATATCTAGTAAGGTGGCGCTCTCCGAGGAGAAGTTAGCCAAAATGGAGAAGGAAGCTGCGAGGACCTTGTCTGCCTTTGAAGAATCTTTCAAGGCGGAGCTGCAGCGTGAGCTTGAGCAGACTTATGCGGAAGAATTATCCAAATTAGAGCAACAAATACTTAGTTATAAGCTTGATGTAGAGTAACTGCAACTATTGTATCTGAACACTTGATTTCATTAATGATATATATTTTTTGTTCAGTATACTTTCATTTTTATTATGATTTCTCATTCTATTTAGAATAATTAACCATAATACTTATAGGATTTTTGGCAAATCCTCAGCCATCAATAGGTTTGATGTGCCTTTACCGATTATCGTTTGAGTCGGACTAGCACATGAATTGTCTAAGTCCGTTTCACATGTAACGTTGCGCTAACAGAATGAACTCCTTTAGACTTAGTGCTACAAGTTTGAATACATAGACTTAATCATTTTTACGGGGAAAGACTAACCGGCAACGTGTGTGAGACATTGACTTATCCCTACTTAGGTTTCGGGATAAAATTCCCCATACGTGTAAGGCATGGATTATAATGTTATTAATAACGACCTGTCATAATGTCGAATACGTGGGCTTTTGTCCTTTTTATGGCAAAAGACTAACCGACAACGCGTGTTAGGCGCTGACTTATCCCTACTTAGGCTTCGGGACAAAATTCCTCATGCGTGTAAGGTATGGATTATGGCGTTATTAATAATGGCCTACCACGATGTCAAATACATGGCATTTTATTCTTTTTACGGCAAAAGACTAACCGGCAACGTGTGTTAGGCGCTGACTTATCCCTACTTAGGCTTCGGGACAAAATTCCCCATGCGTGTAAGGTATGGATTATGGCGTTATTAATAGCGGCCTGCCATGATATCGAATAGGTAGGCTTTTATCCTTTTTATGGTAAAAGACTAACCAACAACACGTGTTAGGTGCTGACTTATCCCTACTTAGGCTTCGTGACAAAATTCCCCATGCGTGTAAGGCATGGATTATGACATTAGAATATGGTGTCTTCTCTTGGGACAAAGATGAACCCGACACCGAAGAGGGAGAATTTTATATTCTATCTCTGGGCCTTCCTTTGGGGCAAAAGTGAACCCAATACCGGGGAGGAAGAATTTTATATTCTATCTTCAGTTGTAAAAGAAACTCAAAGTAGGATCTCCACTTTGAGAATCTGTGAGGTAAAACTAAGAGTGGGATCTCCACTCCGAGAATCGAAACGATTCAGATAACCCTAACTTTTATAGGATTGGTTACTGACCTGAAGATGAGTTTTACTATTTATCGAGATGAAATTATAACTTCAGCCCTAACTTTTATAGGATTGACTGAAGGGAAAAGGATGGGAGCTTTGAGTTTATCGAAAAAGAATCTCGGTTTTGACCGTAACCGTTTGATGGTTTTGACCAAGAAGGGACATCGAGACGACCCTAACTTTTATCGGTTTGGTTGTTCAATTGGGGTGGAGACCTTTTGTTTATCAAAAGGGAAGTCCGATTTGAAAGCGGGCCTCTCGTTCGTTGGAGGAATCGAGAGGGGAATTTTGCTTTGGTCCTAACTGTAGGATCTGAAATAGATACACTAGAACACTAGGGCGGGTGAATAGTGTTCTTTTAAAATTTATGCAAAGTAGATTATAAATTGCAAAGAAAAATAGCAATCTCAGAAATTCACAATCATAAACAAAAAGTTTTATACTGGTTCCACCAATCCGGTGTACATCCAGTCCCCAAGCAAATCCCGCTTGAGAGTTTCCACTATGATTTTGAATAAACTTACAAAATCAAAAGCAAACCTGACCAATTTGCAAGTCCCTGCAAATTGCAACACCAATTGACAAACACCTTGCCAATTTGTACACCAATCTCTAAATAAAGAGATTAACACCTCTCACAACTCGAGAGAACTTTTGAAGCAACAATTTCAATTCCTATAAGCCTTGATTTGTAGTGTAGTGTAGTAGTTGTTGGCCTTCTTGTTTTGATGATGTTTAACAAACAATTTACCACTAATGTTGTTTGTTTAGTATTTGTGTTTTCTTATTTATTATAGACAAACAACGTAGTTGGAGGATGGATGGAATAGAGCTTCAACGATCATATCAAATGGAGGTTGGCGGAATAGTAGGTGAAGCTTATGCAATTCAAGTTCAAGATCCAAGTTCATCTTCATCCGCACAGTGTACCAAGTTGAGCTACAATGAAGATCAAGATCAAGCTTGGGTAATCTAGTTTAGATTTTATATTATGTGTGTTAGATACTCTAAGCTCAATATCATATACACACACATTTATTGGTTTCTTCGTATATATATATATATATATATATATATATATACATAAGTTTTGGTTTCTATGCATATATATAGTTATATATATACATACATGTGTTTTTGAGTTTTCATGTTTATAAATATGAAATCACATGTTTCATATTTATTATTGTGTTTTAGTATATATTATGCAATTTTGTGAAAATATTGATGTAGGCATATAAAACTGCCTATAGGTCCCTGAATACAGCTCGACACGGTGATTCGACAAACCAACGAACCATCGGACGATATATCCAAGCA
>NC_033797.1:63021429-63044942 GCF_001876935.1 Asparagus officinalis | reverse complement strand
TCGACCGCCGCGGTCGACCGTCGCTTGTCCAGAGCTTTTTTCTTGTTTCTGATTGCTCGCGGTCGACCGCCGCGGTCGACCGCCGCTCTGTCAGATCAGTCCCAACGGCTAGTTTCCAGAGCCGTTGCAGTGTGGTTTTTTGGTCTTTTTCTTGGCTTTCTCTTGGCTTTGGGGTTTGTATAAATACCCCCTTTTATCTTCAGATCCACACACAACAAGAGAATGTTTTAAAGAGTTTTAAAAAGAGTTTAAGCTTGTTTTAAGCTTGTTTAAGGGTTTGGTTTATGAAGAAAGTTTTACAAGAGATTAAGGAGATTATCAATTATATTTTGGGCATTCAATCCATCTCTCTCTCTCTTGTCATCTAGAGAAGTTTTTCTAAACTCAACTCTAGCTTTTATTTATAATTATTTGTTGATTATCATTTCTATTAAAGCTAGTTTTATATTGAGTTTAGATTTGATTTTATCTCATTGTTTACACACACCCACTTGAGCTTATTGTACTTGCATTCATAATATATTTTGGGTTGGTGAGAGTTGTAACTTTGAGTGTGAGCTTAAATTGAGTTCTCGTATTATATTAGAGAACAAATTATTTGTTATTACATTGTGAGTGTTGTAAGGTTTTCGGTGAGTTAGAAAACCGAGTGTGTTGTGAAGTTTTCGGTGAACTAAAAAACTGAGTGTGAGGAGTGGACGTTGATCGGTGAGCGTTGAAAACCAGCATAGTGTGGTTGTAAACATTATTCGGGTGAGCGTAGAAAACCCGGTCATGATAGTGGATTTCTCCCCGGGAGTGAGGAGCGGAGACGTAGGACGGAAGGTCCGAACTCCGTGATCATTTGATTGTGTTTGAGTGTGCTTTGGCGTTCATTTATATTTATGTTCATATCTTATATCACCATTGTGCATTGCTCATTATTATATCATCCACTATCTTGTTTAGATTATTTACCCTTGTGTTGTTTATATATCCTTGCACATACATTGCCTATATCTCATTATTAGGATATATCTTGTTGTTCATATTGCTTATCCTAGCTCATATATATTGTTGTATTTCACACTTGCTAGGATAACTTGTTAATTAGTTTTTAATTGGCATAAAATCGGATTAGATTAGCATAAGATCCTAATCACCCCCCTCTAGGGTTCAACAGTAGTGGCTTAGGAATGATTCTAACTTCTGTAAATTTCCTAAACAATAAGTATTTGAATGATGTTCAAAGGCAATTTCAGAAACTTTTCTTTTTCTCAAAATCTGAATATTTTTCACTTGAAAAAATGCACAAAGATCAAAGCTTATGGGTATGTAAAAATCTCTGTATTTTTTCTGAACAAATCTTATTTATAGCCCTTGAAAAGATAACTTTAAAAACGTTTAAAAATGGCTATAAACAGTCATATATTCAAACTTTAAATTCTGGAAAAACTGTATCTGTAGTCGACTACAAGACTGATTAGTCGACTACACTGAGTTTAAATAGACTCTATATTCAGAAAATTTCTCAGTAGTTGACTATAAAGTTCATTAGTTGACTATACTATAATTTAACAGAAACTTAGAAAATGAATTTTGCCTTCAGTAGTCGACTTTAATGTCAATTAGTCGACTATACTGTAAAATAACAGAAACTTATGTTTCTGTCATAAACTTGAGTAGTCGACTATTATTCATATTAGTCGACTATACTGTAAATTTACAGAAACATATATTTAAGACATAAATATGAGTAGTCGACTACTATTCTGATTAGTCGACTACTAAAAGTTAGAAAATGATATAAATTAAATGTTTTGACACTCTAATTTTTAACTATAACTCTAATGGTTAACATAGGGGATTTCTATAGTTAACCAACACACTAAGCCTGTGTTAGTGTGTTCTAATATTTATGTGTGTGTGTGTAAGTGATCAAGGCTTGTATAATAATTCTAAGTAAAGAAAATATAAAATACATTATCTCATATGTTCTTCATCTTCTTCACTTCATAATGCCTTGAATCTCAACTTGCACTTGTTCATATTTTGATATTGAAAGCTGCATATAAGAGTTAGTGCATTTGTATAACACACATTGTATAAATTGTTATCATCAAAATACTATCATGGAGATATGATATTCAACATTCTCCCCCTTTTTGATGATAACAAATAATTTATGCATAAGTATGTATTTTATAACAAGGTTTAATCATTATGAAATAACCATACTTACTCCCCCTGCATATGTGCAAATTAGAGTCTATAACAACAATACATAAATCTAATATAGATAACCAACCATTTCTCC
This sequence comes from Asparagus officinalis, assembly GCF_001876935.1. Classification (NCBI taxonomy): domain Eukaryota; kingdom Viridiplantae; phylum Streptophyta; class Magnoliopsida; order Asparagales; family Asparagaceae; genus Asparagus; species Asparagus officinalis. The sequence goes on along the minus strand of NC_033797.1, from coordinate 63,042,646 downwards.
CCCTTTGTTATCAACAAAAAGAGATAAACAATTATGCTAAATATGATATTTTTTCTTCAACATGAGCTAATACTTCAAACAAATCATTCAGATTATGAACATAGTCCATAACTTCACCCATCCAAATAGGTAGGCAAAGACTTGTCATAAAGACCAAAAGTTCCACAATGTTCATCACCATGATCTGTTTAAAATATGTAGCACATATATTAACTATCCAAACAACATCATAGTAAAGTAAACAAACAATCAACATACTTGACATTGTAGCAACATAACTAACATATTACATATGTCTTAATAACAACTCACAACTACATAGTTTTTGATACTTAAACTAAAGATAACTAACAAAATAACATAATTATTTTGAAACTCAACATTAAAAACATCCAAATCTAATATGATGCATGCATAAACTTCTAAGGTGCTGGAGGAGGTTGCTGTCCTTGAAAATATGCACTAAGCTTTGTGTCCAAGTCATCAAACTTCTTGATTAGCTCTTCTTGATTACTAATGATATAGGAACTCTGAGAATATAGAGCTCTTTGACCAGTTTCAAGTTCAAGAATACGTGCACTAAGTGTGTTGTATTGCACGTCTGAAAAACATGAAGGTTCTGTAGGAAATGGTGGTGGTTGACTAGAAGAAGTTCCTGCTTGAGTTGAAGATTGTGGAATATCTTGTAGAATTTCTTCTTGATGTGGATGAGGTTCATCTTGAGGATTTTGTTCTTGAATTTCAAAATTTGTTAACTTCATCCTAGTTAGGGCATTTGAATCAAAAAATTCAATGGAACGGACAACAAAATTTTCAGATTGAAGATCCACATGAAATTTGTCAAAGATTTTTATTAAAAAAGCACCATATGGAAGAAATCTTCTTGGAATTGTGAGAAGATTGTCAAAGTAAACTTCAGCCCAATTAACTTGGATATTTTCCATTATAGCATATAGATATTTTGCTAAGTCCAGGGAAATGAAATGGAAACTCCTAGTTTTTGGAAACAAGTTATATGCTAAGATTCATGCAATGAACCTAGGAATTGGACGAAGTTTGTTTGAATTATTTAAAGGTTTACTATAACCAGGAAGAAATATATGATTTGATAAAAGATCTGAGTCATTCATCCTAACTGACCTAAGAGAGACTCCATGATAAGGAATATTAAAAATTTTTCTAATTGACTTTGTAGTTAAGTCAATTTTTATTCCTTTAACAAGAGTTTTAAGTTTTTCAGAGCCACCAATAGTTCCAACACGTTCTATATTACTATAGAACAATTGAACAAGAAAAGGATATGTGAGTTTTCTATTTTCAGTAAAGAATAATTCAAGTAAGCCCACATTATCAAAATATGATCCAAAGTTTCAGGGAATAAAATCATCAAATTTCACAAATCGTCCTGGAAGAACTTTAAATGTGGAAATTTTGTTAAATTCTTCTAGTAAATCAAGACTTTTTAAGTAAATGATGATTTCATCGTTAACATTAGTATGGATTTGCTTAGCTTTCTTAGCTCTAGACATGATGAGACATAAAAATAACAGAAAATACAAAGATCAAGTTGAAAATTTTACCACAAACTGATGAAACCCTAGAATAGTCGACTATAATTTGGTGTAGTCGACTACAGAACCTGACAGACTGCTGAAAAAGATGAACTTGATGAAAGTTTTGAGGAGAAAGAAGATACCCTAACTTGGAATCGGTGGGTTCTGGAGAGAGGAAGAAGAAGACTCGGTTTTAGGATGAGTTAGTGGGTAGTTTTTAGGTTTTTATTTTTTCTTTTTAAAAGAATTTGCATTGTATGGTTCATATTTAGCTAAAAAAAATGAAAGGTGAAGATTTTATGTTAGATATGAGGCTAGGATTTGTAGAGTTAAAAATGTATGGTTGAGATCAACTCTACTTAAATGAAACGGGTATTGGGTTTTGGGTTTGATTTAATAAAAATCCAATAAGCTTTAAGATTATAAAACTGTGAATTCAGTATTAGTAGTCGACTAATAAGAAAAGTAGTCGACTACACTGTAATCGACAGAAAGTTGATTTTCAGTTTTTGACTCAGAGTAGTCGACTATAGATGAAATTAGTCGACTACACTGTAAACGACAGAGAGTTGATTTTAAGATTTAACTTAGAGTAGTCGACTATAGATGAAATTAGTCGACTACACTGTAATTCACAGAAAAACTTATATGTAATACTTGTGCATGTAGTCGACTATAGGTCAAATTAGTCGACTATTAAGGGTATGTATGCATATGTGTTTGTTTTATAAATTTAATTTAAATCTTCAATTGAACATATACCTAATTCCCTTCTTAATTTTACATAAATTTCTTCTTTTAAGGGTTTTGTTAATATATCTGCTATTTGTTTATCAGTAGGTATAAATTCTAATAAAATGTCACCTTTAAGCACATGATCACGTAAGAAATGATGTCTAATATCAATATGTTTTGTATGTGAATGTTGAATAGGATTTTTAGATAAATTAATTGCACTAGAATTGTCACACATTATGGATGATATTGGACAATTTATACCATAATCAGATAATGTTTGTTTTATCCATAAAATTTGAGCACATGTAAGACTTGCAGCAATATATTCAGCTTCAGTTGTTGATAATGATACTGAATTTTGCTTTTTACTAAACCAAGATACAAGTGAATGTCCTAAGAAATGATATGTTCCACTTGTAATTTTTCTATCGGATTTACATCCGGCAAAATTAGCATCACTATATGAAATTAAATCAAATGAACTATGTTTTGGATAAAACAAACCATAACTTATAGTATCTTTAATATATCTAAAAATTCTTTTTACTGCTTTAAGATGTGATTCTTTAGGATTAGATTGAAATCTAGCACATAAACATACACTAAACATAATATCAGGTCTACTTACAGTAATATAAAGAAGTGATCCAATCATACCTCTATAAAACTTTTGATCAACATTCTTACCATTTTCATCTTTGTCAAGAGATGTAGTAGTACTCATTGGTGTTGGTTTGCTTGTTGTATTTTTCATTCTGAAACGTTTGAGTAAATCTTTTGCATACTTGCTTTGATTGATGAATATTCCTTTTTTCAATTGTTTAATTTGAAGTCCAAGGAAGAAATTCAGTTCACCCATGTGACTCATTTCAAATTCATCCTGCATAGTCTTAACAAACTCTTGACAAAGATTGTTGTTAGTAGAACAAAAAATAATATCATTTACATATATTTGGATTAGTAAAATATCTTTATTTATTTTCTTAATAAATAATGTTGAATCAACTTTTCCAATTTCAAAACCTGAAGTTAAAAGAAACTTCTTTAATCTATCATACCATGCACGAGGTGCTTGTTTAAGACCACATAAAGCTTTCTTAAGTTTAAAAACATGATTTGAAAAACTTTCATGTTCAAAACCTGGAGGTTGTTCTACAAAAACTTCTTCTTTTATAAAACCATTTAGATATACACTTTTAACATCTATTTGATATAATTTAAAATTCATAAAGCATGTAAATGCAAGTAAAATTCTTATTGATTCTAAACGAGCAACATGTACATAAGTTTCATCATAATCAATTCCTTCTTCTTGATTATAACTTTGAGCAACTAATCTAGCTTTGTTTCTAACAACTTGACCAAATTCATCTAATTTGTTTCTAAAAATCCATTTTGTTCCAATAATGGATTTATTTTGAGGTCTAGGTATAAGATCTCAAACATTATAATGGATTTATTTTGAGGTCTAGGTATAAGATCTCAAACATTATTTCTAGTAAATTGATTAAGTTCATATTGCATAGCAATTATCCAAGAATCATCAAGAAATGCTTCTTTTATATTTTTAGGTTCAATAGTTGAAATAAAAGCAGTATGAGCAATTAAATTAAAATGAGATCTAGTAGTTACTTTATCAGAAATATTTCCAATAACTAAATCATGTGGATGATTTTTAACTTATACAAAATATTTAGGTAAATCATTTTGTAAATTATCATCTTTTGTAATATCTATCATTGAATTATCATGAATAGTATCAATTATATCATCATCATTATTTAAAATAACAGGTGATTTTGAAATTTTTTCTTCAAATGAAACATGTAAAGATTCTTTAATAACTAGTGTTCTTTTGTTATATATTCTATATGCTTTACTGTGATTAGAATATCCAACAAAAATTCCTTCATCAGATTTAGAATTAAATTTATCTAAGTTATCCTTTGTGTTTAAAATAAAACATTTACAACCAAAAACTTTAAAGTAAGATACTTTAGGAATTTTACTATAAAATAATTCATAAGAGGTTTTCTTTAAAATAGGTCTTAATAAAACTCTATTTAATACATAACAAGCTGTTGATACAGCTTCTGCCCAAAAATATTTTGGTAAATTACTATCACACAACATGGTTCTAGCATATTCTTATAAAGTTCTATTTTTTCTTTCTACAACTCTATTTTGTGGAGCAGCACGAGGAAAAGAAAAAGTATGTGATATACCATGTTTATCACAAAAATTTGTAAATAATTCATTTTCAAATTCACCTCCATGATCACTACGTATAGAGATAATAGAAATAGATTTTTTGATTTTGAATTCTTTTGCAAAATATAGAAAACTCATTAAAAGCATCATTTTTATGTTTAAGAAAAATTACCCATGTGAATCTAGAATAATCATCAACAAGAACAAATGCATATCTACTTCCATTTAAAGATACTACTCTAGACGGATCAAAAAGATCTATGTGAATTAATTCTAATGGTCTACTTGTAGATATTATATTTTTAGATTTGAAAGAAGATTTGTGCATTTTTCCTTGTTGACATGCATCACAAAAATTGTTTTTAAAAGACATTTTAGGTAAACCATTTACTGAATCATTTTTAGAAATATTAGAAATGTGTTTAAAGTTAACATGTCCAAAACGTTTATGCCATAAAATAGAATCATTAGATGATACAATAAGACAATGTTCATTTGAAATATTTTTCATAGATAAAACATATATGTTATTCTTTCTATGACCTTTAAAAATAATAGTAATTAAATCAATATCATAAATTAAGCAAGATTCTTTTTCAAAAACAATTTTAAAACCTTTATCACAAAGTTGACTAATACTAAGTAAATTATGTTTAAGACCATCAACTAATAGAACATTATTAATGATATGTTTGTTTGGATTACCGATAGATCCAATACCGATGACTTTTCCTTTGTTGTTATCTCCAAAAGTAACGGTACCATCATCCTTATTTTGAAAAGATGATAACAATTGTATGTTTCCAGTCATATGTTTGGAGCAACCACTATCCAAAATCAACCTATCTTTCTTGGGTACCTGAAATAATGAATATTTACATTTTTGGTACCCATACTATGTTGGGTCCTTTAAATTAGCCTTTAGGAAACCAAACCCATAAAGAGTTTGATTTGCCTAAATAGTTAGTTGATAAACAAATATTTTTAATAAAATCAGAAATATAAAAATTCTTATGTAAAGAAGATAATTCTTTTGGAACCCAAATAGAAAAGAATTTTGATTTCTTTTTACACAAATTGTCATTTCTATATTCATACAAATCAAGAAGGTTTTACAAAAAATATTTTCTTTGATTTATTTTTATTAAATTTAAAACCTAATCCTTTTGTCTTTTGTGATTCTTTTTGAAAAGAAAGTATATTATTAAGATTTTCTTTTCCTTTATTGAATTTGCTTACATTCAAACATATATCCTCATATTTTGATTTAAAAGAAGAAATATCTTTATCTAAACTATTAATACGAATTTTTAACTCATTACATTCTGATTTTAAATAAATATTTTCTTTAGATAAACTTTCATTTTCTTTAAGCAAAGAATAATTTTCTTCTTTTAATACAATTACTTGAGAATTAGAATTAGTAGAGGAATCAGAAATTTCTTCAAGTAATCTTTTATTTTCACCTTTAAGAAAATTATGTGAAGTCTTTAATCTCACAAAAGTTTCATATAATTCATTGAAAGCATCTAAAAGTTCTTCATTGTCACTTACTTCATCGTGTGCCATAAAACACATGTAAGCACTTTCATTTTCTTCAATTTCTTCATCTGAAGATGACTCATCACTATCATCCCAAGTGACTGCCATTGCTTTCCTTTTCTTGTTATTTTGAATGTTGTTGAAGTTGTTGAAATAACTTGATTTTTGATTATTCTTCAACATTGGACAATCTTTCTTCATATGACCTGGTTTATTACACTTAAAACAAAGAGGGTTATTTGAAATTGAACTCTTAGATTTAAATTACCTCGTTTTATAAATTTTCGAAATTTTCGTGCAAACATGCCCACTTCATCATCATCATCATCTGAATCTTCTTTATCGGAAATAGTATTGAATGAAAGTACTTTCTTGTTCTTTGTTTCTTCATCATTCTTTCTATCTTTAATTTGAACTTCATATGCCATTAGATTTCCGATAAGATTTTCAACCGTTAGAGTTGACAAATCATTGGCTTCTTCGATTGCAGTAACTTTCTTTTCCCATTGTGGAGTAAGTGATCGAACTATTTTTCTTATCATCTCCACTTGTGTATATGTTTTTCCAAGACCAATGAGAGAATTTGTGATGTCGGTGAATCTTGTGAACATTTCTCCAATAATCTCATTTTCCTTCATCTTGAACAATTCAAATCTGTGCACAAGAACAGAAATTTTATATTCTTTAACTTTATTTGTACCTTCATGAGTTACCTCAAGTGTATGCCAAATATCGTATGCAGATGTGGTCGTTGACACCCTATTGAACTCATTCTTGTCAAGTGCACAATATAATGCATTCATTGCTTTTGAATCTAAATTTGCATTATTTCTTTGTGAAGTAGTCCTTTCTGAAAATGGAGTTGTTGGCTTCTCATATTTCGTTTCCACAACGTTCCAAAGTTCGTAGCCAATTGATTGAAGGTAAATCTTCATTCGGCACTTCCAATAGTTGTAGTTCAATCAATCGAACATTGATGGATGATTTGTAGAGTGACCTTCTTTGAATTGTGAAGTATTTGACGATGCCATCTTTCACCTTGCTCTGATACCAAATGTAGGATCTGAAATAGATACAGGGGGTGTGAAGAGTGTTCTTTTAAAATTTATGCAAAATAGATTATAAATTGCAAAGAAAAATGGCAATCTCAGAAATTCACAATCACAAACACAAAGTTTTTTATTGGTTCCACCAATCTGGTGTACATCCAGTCCCTAAGCAAATCCTGCTTGAGAGTTTCCACTATAATTTTGAATAAACTTACAAAATCAAAAGCAAACCTAACCATTTTGTAAGTCCCTGCAAATTGCAACACCAATTGACAAACACCTTGCCAATTTGTACACCAATCTCTAAACCAAGAGATTAACACCTCTCACAACTCGAGAGAACTTTTAAAGCAACAATTTCAATTCCTATAAGCCTTGATTTGTAGTGTAGTGTAGTAGTGGCTTAGGAATGATTCTAACTTCTGTAAATTACCTAAACAATAAGTATTTGAATGATGTTCAAAGGCAATTTCAGAAACTTTTCTTTTTCTCAAAATCTGAATATTTTTCACTTGAAAAAATGCACAAAGATCAAAGCTTATGGGTATGTAAAAATCTCTGCATTTTTTCTGAACAAATAACCTATTTATAGCCCTTGAAAAGACAAGTTTTTGAACTTTAAAAACGTTTAAAAACGGCTATAAACAGTCATATATTCAAACTTTAAATTCTAAAAAAATTGTATCTGTAGTCGACTACACTGAGTTTAAACAGACATTGTATTTAGAAAATTTCTTAGTAGTCGACTATAAAGTTCATTAGTCGACTATACTATAATTTAACAGAAACTTAGAAAATGAATTTTGCCTTCAGTAGTCGATTATAATGTCAATTAGTCGACTATACTGTAAAATAACAGAAACTTATGTTTCTGTCATAAACTTGAGTAGTTTAGTCGACTATACTGTAAAATAACAGAAACTTATGTTTCTGTCATAAACTTGAGTAGTCAACTATTATTCATATTAGTCGACTATACTGTAAATTTACAGAATCATATATTTAAAACATAAACATCAGTAGTCGACTACTATTCTAATTAGTCGACTACTAAAAGTTATAAAATGATATAAATTAAATGTTTTGACACTCCAATTTTTAACTATAACTCTAATGGTTAACATAGGGAATTTCTATAGTTAACCAACACACTAAGCCTGTATTAGTGTGTTCTAATATTTATGTGTGTGTGTATAAGTGATCAAGGCTTGTACAATAATTCTAAGTAAAGAAAATGTAAAATACATTATCTCATATGTTCTTCATCTTCTTCACTTCATAATGCCTTGAATCTCAACTTGCACTTGTTCATATTTTGATATTGAAAGCTGCATATAAGAGTTAGTACATTTGTATAACACACATTGTATAAATTGTTATCATCAAAATACTATCATGGAGATATGATATTCAACACTAACTGTAGGAAGGTTTGACCGAAAGAGGAATTTGAGATGACCCTAACTTTTATAGGTTTGATTACTCAATTTGTGGACCTCTCATTCATTGAAGGAATCGAGAGGGGATTTTAACTGTGGTCCTAATTGTAGGAAGGTTTGACCAAGCTGGATCAATGAGAGTGAGAGTGTAAATCACAGTGGGAGTATTGATTTGTAAAAGTCACTCAGCAGAATTTTTCAATATTAAGTGATAAGAATGTAACATGAAAGGGGTCTGCCGTTTGCCATGAATTGGTAGCTAAACTTTGAGAATACTATATTAGGACTTAACCTTGGGAGTGTTAAGTGTGCAAATACAATGGGAGTTTGAACGGATTTGACTGAAAGAATTCTGATTGGTTCACCATCAATTGATCTAGTCAGTGAGGGACAGTGGGATTTTCGTATTTATCTCCATTTATAGTGACCAAGTTATCCTTAAGAATACCAGGCCTGGTACTCTTGTCCCGTTGGATAAGTTGTTCCGAGTGTACTAAGGGTAGTACTTTTTTAGGACCTTTCCGTTTATCGGCATCATGAGCTTATCACCATCTTGGGTGACTAAACGATATGCACCATTGGAGTAGACCGTCTTTATCACAAATGGTCCTTCCCATTTGGGTTGGAACTTGCCTTTCTTCTTGGAGTTGAGTATCATTGGCCGTCGGATGGTGAGAACCAAGTCTCCCTCATTGAAGATTCGTTGCTTGACTTTTTTGTCAAAAGCACGAGAAATTATGGCTTGGTAAAACTCAATTTGTTGCTAAGCTTCCAAACGCTTTTCATCCAACATCTCAAGTTCTTTGAAACGTTTTTGATGTTATTGTTCAATTGTCATCCCTGTTGTGAGGGCAATACAGAGAGATAGAATTTGAATTTCCAAAGGAAGGACAGCTTCACACCCATAAACCAGGGAGTATGGGGTCATCCCGGTAGGCATGCAGACTGTGGTGCGATAGGCCCATAGAGCTTCGCCGAGTTTGTCATCCCAGTTTCGCTTGTTGGTTCTCATGAGCTTTGAAAAAATCTTTATGATTGTTTTGTTGAATGCCTCAGCCAATCCATTTGCTGTAGGATTATATGCTGTCGATGAGACATCTTCAGTTTTGAACTTCCCGCAAAATTTGATGAAAGCGTTGCTCACAACCTGAGGTCCGTTATCATGTACGATTCATCTTAGAGCTCCATATCGGTAGATGATATGGTGTTTGATGAACTTGACGACGTCGCTTGTCTTCACTTCTTTGAGTGAAACTGCTTCAGCCCACTTTAAGAAGTAATCGGTGATTGCAACGGTCACCTTTGGCTGATGGTGGGTAAATAGGACCAACGATATCCATTCCCCAAGTCTCAAATGGCCATGAAGTAGCCGAAGGGTGTAGGTGCTCCGAGGATTGATGCACATAATTTGCATGTATTTGACATGCGTGGCATAGGTTCCGTAGTCGACCAATAATACCCCATTCTTCTGAGTCGATCATAGAGTTTGGGACCGGGTTGATGTGCATCACAGGTTCCATCGTGAGCTTCTTTGAGAGCCTCTTCCGCCTCTTTGGTTGAGAGACATCGGAGTAGTAAGCCATTGTATGCGAGACGATATAACGTCTGGGTTGTCGAGTTGTAATAGAATCTCGGTGCTCTTCTTCGAACCGAGTCCCTTTCTTTTATGTCTTGTGGCAAAATACCATGCACAACGTAGTCAATTATGGGAAATGTCCAATCTTGAGGCTCGAGATCGATCCTGGCTGTATGTGCTTCCTTAATGTCTAAGGCGTAATCTGACACAAATAATTGGTGAGTTCTGACAGTGACCCATTGTTCTGTGTCAGGAGGTTGTGCCGGAGATACTACTAATGTCACCAGTGCATCTGTATATGCATTCTGGAGATGTGGAATGTATTCGATGAAGAATTCTTCGAACATACCTACCATCTCGATGGCCGCCTTATGGTACAATATCAAGTCTTGATTCCTGACTTCGTACTCTCATTGAATTTGGTTGACTATCAGTTGAGAATCACCAAAAGCTTTGAGATATTTAACCCCCAGCTCTTTGGTGAAACTGAGCCCGATAAGTAGCGCGTTGTATTCGGCTATGTTATTGGAACACTTTCCTATCAACGAGTAGGCTCGGGGTATCACATGCTTCTCCGAGGAAACTAGGACGACTCCGACTCTTGCGGAGATTCTAGAATTACCGGGAGCGCTTGCTGTATTGGTCGCTCGAGAAGCACCATCGAAGTATAATTGCCACACCTGTTGATGAAAGCTAGTGTTGACTTCGTGAGTTTTATCTGGTAAATCTTCATATAATTCGGTTGTATCCGCTGTATGGTTAGCCGCTAGAAGATCACAAATCACCTATCCTTTGACCGACTTCTATTATTTGATGTGCAAGTCGTATTAGGATAAGAGTAAGGCTTATTTTGTTAGTCGCCAATTCATAGAGGCTGGTTGTGTCATGAATACCAGAACTGGATTGACATTGGAAATGACATAGATTGTCTCTCCAACAAGATAATGCCGCATCTTTTGGATAGCGAACAACAAAGCGAGGCATTCCTTCTCAATCATTGGATATCAAGATTCGACACCAACTAAAGTTCAACTTAAGTAATAGACTCCTGTTCGTGACCATTGTCATCGTCTTGTGCAAGCAAAGCACTTAATGAATGGTTCATTGCCTTAATGTAAATCAAAAACGATTTATCCGACTTTGGTGCCATGAGAACAGGAGGATTCGCCAGATATACTTTGATATCTTCGAATGCCTTTTGACAAGCGTCATCCTAAATGAACGACATGCCCTTTTTCATGAGCTTCGAAAGCGATTGGCATTTTCTGGATAGATTCGAGATGAACCGACGAATATAGGCTAGCCGTCCTTACAATCCTCTGAGTTCTTTAAGGTTTCTCGGGGGTTGTAATTCATTTATTGCTTTCACTTTGTCGAGGTCAATGTGGATACCCTTCGTGGTGATGACGAATCTCGGAAACTTACTGCTGGATATTACAAGGAAATACTTGGTAGGATTCATCTTTAACTGGTGAGTCCACATGAGATTGAACATCGTCCTTAAATCTTTAATATTATCGTCTTTGTTACGTCTTTTTATGACCAGGTCATCAACATAGCATTCAACGGTCTTCTGGAGGTGTTCCTGGAAAATCTTTGACATCGCTCGTTCATAGGTGGCGCCCACGTTCTTCAATCCGAAAGGCATGATTTTGTAGCAGAAGACACTGAGATGTATCCAGAATGCGGTGTGTTTTTCGTTGTCCGGGTACATCTTGATTTGATTGTAGTCCGAAAACCCGTCCATGAAAGACATTCTCTCAAATATGCATATGTTGTCAATGATGACATCTATGATAGGGAGAGGAAAGTCGTCTTTCGGACATGCAGTGTTCAGGTCTCTAAAATCAATGCAGATCCTGATCTTTCCATTCTTCTTCAGAACTGGAATAATATTTGCAAGCCAATCGGGATGTTGTTCTTCCCGAACGAAGCCTGAATCGATCAGCTTCTTAACTTCAGCCTCAATTGCTTCCATAATCTGTGGACGAAACCATCTTTGCTATTGCTTGACGGGTTTGGCATTTGATTTGATGTTGAGGTGATGCATTGCCACGTTCAGGTCAAGTCCTGGCATGTCTTCATAATTCCAGGTGAAAACATCAATATATTCTCTGATGAGAGCAATCAACTCTTCCTTCTTGTCTAGTGGAAGGTTATTACTAACAAATATGGGCTTCGGATTCGTTTCGTCTCCCATATTCACTTGTACCACTTTGTCTTTAGTGGGAGATTCTCTTTGCTCAAACCGGTCTCCATACTGAATACTTAGGTGATGAATCCACGGGTCTTCAAAGTTGGCAATTGATCATCTTCCTCTATAGTGGTAGGATCGATCGTGGCCATATTTGACATCAGGCTTTTGAATATTTCTCCAAGACTGACATCAGAATCCTAACTGAAAGAATCGAATGAGTATCCGTCCTTATTTGCTAATTGGTCGATGACTTGAAAGCAACATTCATCATCAGATGAAGAGGTGTAGCCTAGGCCTCTTTTATAGCCGTAATAATTATCGGATTTTCCTTTCGGTACATAGGCCGGATGAGGTGGAACCCGCAATCCTTGACCAAAACAAAGACCTTCTTCTAGTGAAAAGTTATATCCCCATTTCTTCATTAAGTTACATGATTGTTGACTGTATCTGAATAAATGAGGGCCATGCCTTTCATCATCACTATTTCCCTTTGAAAATGGATCCGATGGTGGAGATGTCTCCCCTTTGCTGAAAATTAACTCCTTTCCACCCCTTGCTTTAGCGACGAGGGTTGTTCCAAATGAGTCTTGGACATGCTTCGTTGTCAAGCAAGATGACTAAAGCGGCATGTGTATATTAGGGTTATTATATAGTCCTTGCATTACACTATCAAGATACGTCGAATACTCTAAATCGTCACTTATTACTTCTTTGGAAAGTTGCCAATTACAAACTACCATCTGACGATTCACCACCATCAAGACCGATTACAAAGGGTACAATATCATTTAGTACAAAACTGGCATTGTAATCAAGCCCAACTTCGGTATCAGCTTCTTCTCCGATGTCCGTGCCTTGGGCCAATGATTCAGTATCGGATTCACCACCGAAAAAAAGGGAGTTAGTAAAGTAGTTTTCTAACCCCTTTTATGGTTGCTTATCCGCGACCACCGTATTGACCTCATTATTAGCGTCTATATATTTTAGACACTGATGGAGAGTGGAGTGGACTATAAGATTACTATGGATCCAGGGTCGACCCAATAGTAAGTTATAGGAGGTTTCTGTATCGATCACGTAGCACGTGACTTCAGACCTTAAATCCCCAAGTTGGCACTTCACTCGGATTTTACCCAATGATCTGGATCCACTGGTATTGAACCCGTAGATAATGGTTCCCATCAAAGCCAACTTGCTGGCTAGGATTCCGAGATTGTATATCAATCGGAGTGGCATGATGCTGACACCGAAACCCGGATCAACTTGGACCCGGTTGACAACGTTGCAGCCAATGTATCCGGTGAAGTACAGAGGCCTATCATGCTTTGAGTTTCTCACTTACATGTTATCTTTGGTGAATATGATATAAGAGAACTGCTTGGCCGCTAAATTGCAATTCTGAACTGGTGGCTTTGGCCCTTCGAGGATTGGCTTGATTTGAGTGAGGAATACGTCAGAATCAGCCAAAGCTTCTTGTAGGGCCTCTCTAGTGTCTTTGGAAAGGCGTAATAACTCGTACAGAGTTATCCTCGTTGGTATGTTAGCTAGCTGAGGCATAACATCAAAGGAATATGGTGTGCTTGAACTTCCCGGTTTATCTCTCCCAATCAGGTGATTGAATCGAGACTGCTTCAGGTTCTGAATCTCCTGGCGTTAGGGTTCTTTCCCTTTCTGCTTATTAGTTAGTTGTTGCTGGGATTTTCCTGTAGGTGTAGGGGGAGTTATATCTACCCCCAGCTCAGCCAACCTTTTAGCATTTGGATCAGAGGCTTCAGAATAATTATAGTGGTATTCGTTGTCACCCCTGGTAGCAAAGGCTTCTTGTTCGTCTTTAGAAAGTGATAATGTAGGGATACATTCGTCATCTTTTTCAGGAATTGCTGTGGAGGGATAGCAGGATTTGCCCTTACTCTTGGACTTCTTTTTAGATGAGGACCCTGCCTATTGGTCATCTTTGAGCAAATCTGGATGGACCCAAAGAATTTCTTCGTTAGGAGTTGTGTGCTGCACAAGTCCTTTCTGGCGTTGTCCATGAGGATCGTCATTAATAGTCTTCACCTTCACTTTTGATATAGGCTCTAGCTGAAACCATGTCAGAGGGACCGAGCCAAAGCTAATGGAAAATGCATTCGTGCCCACCTTCTTTTCCTTGGGCTGCTTTGGACTGATGATACCAACATTGATCAATGCTTGATTTTTATCCTTGAGAGCGTAACACGTCTTTGTGGGATGATGGATTGCTTTGTGGAATGCATAATATCGCGGATCCGTAGTCTTTTTAGCTCCCTCTTGATTAGTGATTGGGGGTAGCTTAATTTTATCATTCTCCAATAAGTACTTGAAGATACCAGGAACCTCATCTTCTTTGAAAGAGTCTTTCTTCAGGAATTTCGGCTCAGAAATCTTCTGTTGCCTTGGAGGCCGTTGCTACCATTGAGGCGTTTGCTGTTTTGGCAGTTGTAATTGTGGCTGCTATTGGGGTTACAATTGGAATGTCTGATTTGCATCCACCGCATCTGCGCCTTTCCTTTACCACGGGGGTGAAGTTATATTTTGGGGCATTAGTTGCCGACTGACCCCTTTCAGTTTTTTTCTTTTGAGGAAGCGTTCAGCCTGTTCTCCTCGCACTTTCAACTCTTTCCACGTTTTAGATGGTGCTGTACCCATAGCTTCTAACATGTCCAAGGAAAGATTATTGTGGCATGTTTGGAAAATGAATTCCTCCGTGACCGGATCTCGGCAGTTCATTGCTTTATTCCGGAAGCGCTTGACAAAGTTCTCAACCAGTTCTCTGTCTTTTTGTTTCTCTTCAAAGAGTGTTCCGATTAACACTTCAGTGTCATCATCAAAGAAATTGGTGAGAAGCATGCTCTTTATATCTTCCCAGCTATTGATACTCCCTAGCTTGAGACGACGGTACCAGTCGAAGGTAGCTACACGAAGGGTTCCCACAAATGATCGTACCATCAGAGGTTCATTGCCAGAAATGATCTCTAGGTAGGACTTGAAGTAAATCAAGTGTTGAGTGAGCGAACCCCTTCTGTTGAATGGTGTGAAGTTAATCAGGTTGAACTTCGCTGGGTACAAAATTGATTCCCACTCTCTCGGATAAGGACATGGAATACCGGTCTTCTTTACCCCTTGAGCAG
The DNA here is from genome assembly GCF_001876935.1 of Asparagus officinalis. Lineage (NCBI taxonomy): Eukaryota > Viridiplantae > Streptophyta > Magnoliopsida > Asparagales > Asparagaceae > Asparagus > Asparagus officinalis. The sequence continues at coordinate 63,027,192 of NC_033797.1, read as the reverse complement.
ACATCTAAACATTGATCTTACTTTCGAGGTCTTTCATCTTAAGATCTTCGCCTACATCTTTCTTTGGGCGATTTTGAATAGGAATGGTGGGGCCACCCCTAGCATTGAGGACATCCTCAGCATTTTTATCATCAATTAGAGTATCGACATTGATATTCTCCTCCACTTCTGAGTTGCTATCTACTTGATTGGTAGTGTGGCGACAACTAGATTCACCGTGTTGATTTGACAACTCTTGGAGCTGTTGGACATGTAAATCTTTGACCCATTGTATGACAATTTCCATTTCGATTTTGAAATCCTCCTTCTTCTTAGCTAAGGCTTCTTGAAGGAGTTGAGCCATCTGCTCAGTAGTGATCATGAATGCCTCTCGAGTTTGTCCCGTGCTGGACATAGTGGCGTCTGAAGTGATAGCAGAGTTTGTATCTGATGCTTTATCATCTGAGGAATGCCCTCTCTAAACTCTCCTATAATCCCTGGGCCTGATAGCCCCAGTTTGTAACCGAGTCATTCGCTGGGATATTTTTGGGAAAGGTTCGGGACTGAAACGTCACGTGGACTTTCCCTTGTCAACCATGTTGATTGTGACTTCTGCAAGTTTACTACTTTGACCAGTTGATCTTCTTCTGCGGAAGCACCTTGGCTTGGGCACTAACATTTTGGTAGAAAGTTTTTCAAATACTGAGACTCTTTGTAGAGCATTCTTGGGGTAGCTACACTCTGATAGTACTGCTTTGATGAGCTTGGTATATGGACAGTGAGAATCGGTTTTCTGGGTACTTCTCTTTCGATATTTATTCGTACCTCCAGCCCGATAGTACAACTCATCGGCATGATTTACGGAGCAACCTATCATGTGCTGGCATGGTTTTCCAAGTCTAACGTCATCATCTTCTGACGAACACGCTTCTCTTTGGGGATATAATGCTTCGTTAGCATTTTCAAGAGTCACTCGTTTGGAACCATGCCTTCGTGAGCGTAAGGCCTTAACGGGCTCTTGGACTTCAACTCGCAATTCGAGGCGAGCAATTACAGGTGCTTTCTTAATAGGAGAGGTCCTTGACTGGTTGGGAGGATGCGCACGACCCCTAGCCTGACGAATTGCTCGGGGATTATTCGCTGGACTCAAGCGCTCTTTAATCCGTCAGCGAATAATCGAACTTGAGTCAAAATAGTTCAAACTATTCGCTGGACTAGGAGAGGTCGATTACAAGTTCAAACTAAAAAAAAGTCGATCTTTTTGTAAGATCTTCTTATAATGAAAAGTAAAAATTACAACTTTATCTAACAAAACGCAACAGTAGTTTATCTCCTGTTGCTTTGCGTGTGATCTTTGCCTGTACCGGGGACACGTTATTCTGTGAACCATCGCAGATCAGATTCAGTTGACAAAATAATTATGCTCTTGCTTCACGAAGGAAACAATCGCAACAGCGGCAATCACGACCAAGCGAGATTGTGACTCTTCTTAAGATTAAAATCAAGTTTAATCCGAAGTAAAGAGGTGGAGAGAATCTCAAATCTTTCAAAGGATTTTTTTTTATAAAAAAGTTCGCCAAGATTCGCCAATTCTCCTCTAAAATTCATGGTTTACTGCTCAATTCGAAAGCACCTCGCCCTCTGATTTTTAGATCCTCTCCAATGAAGACATTGGGCTTCTATTTATAGGCTTTTATCACCATATTTTCTGATAAGATCAAGTATTTTGGCATCATCTGTAGTTGATGACCACCCAAGTGCACTTAAGGATAGCTTTAGAGCAGTTGGAGAGATCCTGAGACGAAAGAATTCTAACAAAACATTGAAATCCGCATTTTGGGGAGTTTTGGGAGGTCAAAACACTCATGGTGGCTCGGAGCTATACGAGTCACCATTTGGTGGCTCGCATGGTTGCGAGCTACCATTTGGTGGCTCTCACTCGAGGTGGCTCGCAGCCATGCGAGCAATTTCGTACTACCTCGGGTGTTTTGCCTTTAACTCTCTCGTCCGATCTCGGAATGAGGTGATTCAAGATGCGTTGGAAAGCTGACAAAAAGACCTACAACTTTTGTGTTTTGAGTTTCTTCAGAATCAAATCAAAAAATGGACGAAATATCACTTTTTGTGCGAGCCACCATTTGGTGACTCGCATGGGTACGAGCCACCATTTGGTGGTTCGCACTCACGCGAGCTTCCTGGCCTGTTTCCTTCATCTTTTTGATGTTTTGGCTATTTACAGTCCCTTCAGTTCGCTTGTTTTGCTTTTACGTGTGTTTCGTCGCTTTGTTAACTTGTACGCTTTTAACAATTCGCTTTATACGTTTACCTACGTCGGATAATCTCCCCTGACTCAGATAATGACATTCATCGTCTTCTCTTCGTCTCGAGCTGTATTCGGGGACCTATTAGGTAATTTTTGACGCCTACAGACTTGTTGTAAAGCTTATAATCAAATAGAAGGGATCGATTTCGATAAAACTTTTGTTCCGGTTGCTAAACTTGAAGCAATCATAATTTTTTTTGCTTTTCTTGTTATAAAAGCCTTAAGCTCTATCAAACAAATATAAAAAGTGCATTTCTAAATGAGTATCTAAAAAAGAAGTCTATGTAGAATAACTCCTAGGTTTCGTTGATCATGCTTCTTCAGATCATGTATATAAGTTAGGTAATAATATGGTCTTAAACAAGCACCTCGAGTTTGGTATGATCATCTAATTTTTTATCTACTTAAACATAATTTTAAAAAGGGGTTTGCTGATAAAACATTATCTGTTTAATTTGTGGTAAAAATATTCTTATTATTTTCAGGCTACTAATAAGGATCTTTACCATAAGTTTAAAAAGTTAATGCAAGACGAGTTTAGGTGAAGCAAACAAAAGACAATGTGTTTATTTCATGTGAGAAGTATGTGAAAGAGATTTCTAAACATTCAATATGGATAAATTGAAAGCTGCTTCAGTCCTGATGATCCCTTTAGCAAAGCTTACGAAAGATGAGACATGAGTGTCAATTGATAAAAAGAGATGCATGAAAATTATTGGCAGTCTCTTATATCTTACTGCTTCTTGTCCTGATATTGTATTTTTTGTGTGTTTGTGTGCAAGTTTTCGAGCCAATCCTAAAGAATCGCATTTGAAAGCTATAAAACAATTTTTTTGATACTAGTATAGTGCACGTGCGTTGCACGTGGAAATATTTGTTTTATGTTCTAATACTTTACACAATTCATTATTTAATTAATGGAAGAGTTTCATTTTTAATATAATTATAACAACACTTGAGGACTTATTTGTAATTTTCTTATAATTTAGATCATATACTTCTTTCAATCTTCTTAAGATTTAAGTTTTGAAATATATAGGTGTTTATCTGTAAAAAATTATGAAGTTTCAGTATTTTTCTATAAATATATGAAATTTCAATGGTCTTTGTGAAAATTATGAAGATCCATTGTTGTTTGTGAAAAAATTCAGGGTTTTTTTGTGAACATTGGGAAATCATGGAATACCCAAAAGATACAATTTTTTTAATCTTAAAAGACATAGTTCTATTTACTTTATAATTTAAGATAATGAATAGAATTTAATATTTACTGGTAGTTTTATATGCAAATTTAGAATATAGTTTTAACATTAGGGAGGTTATAATATACTTATTATATAAATTTTTTTTACCAAAAAGACAAAAATTCTAAGTTTATTCTTTACTTTTATGTTAAGTGTGTTATGCTATTCCGGTTTATATTAATTATCTTTATTTTTGCTAATCCATTATAACAAAATAAAATTCTCACTTTTACCTTCTCTCTCTTCTATTATCATATAATTAGTAACATGCTACAAAAAATATATCTACTAGGTTCATGGATAATACAATATTTCTCTCAAATCACAATTAAGTACATAGTAATAATTATAGAAATAGAAAAAATTCATTAAAAACCCCTCAAATTAGACCTTAAACTTTAGCCTCAATCCAAATTCTCCACATTTCCTTGTATCAATCGTATCCTCAATCCGCATATAGCCGTCAGTCTAACAATCACATCAGTATAAAGTACAATCCAAGTAAAACTCAGTACTTCCTCAGTACAACTTCAATCGTCTTCACCCCCCTTTGTCGTTATCTCTTCTGAAGGGATAATGTTTTCACTGGCGAGCTTGTATCATCCAAATAATATAAGAGTAAAGCCATGGGGTAAGCATAAGATGCTGTTAGGGTTGTAAGAGGTGACTGTAAATCTAAATCATCAAATGAGTGAATTTATAAGGTTGCAAGTAAGGGCTATTATGATATATAAAAAAAGCAGGCTCTTTGGATTTCACAATAGTCAAATGTAATTGCCACTTAAATAAAAACTACAATTGAAAATGTAACTCTCATTTCAAGTATGTATGAATGCATGCACTAATGACATTTTAAGTTGATATTTTGTTGGCAAATTGAAACGTGTATTATTAGTTTGTCATATGTGCGTTTTAAGTGGAGTGGTTACAAAAAATAGAAGTTAATATTAGTGGATAATTAATAGGAGAGTTATGCCATTATTAAGAATGTATTCATGTAAGCATTTTAAGTTGACACTTTGTTTTTAAATTAAAACGTATATTATTAGTTTGTCATATGTGTATGCATTCAATTCTTAGCTATTATGTCAAATACAACTTATAATCTTAAAATTTTTATGATAACATTAATATTGGATTAGTGGAACGGTTACAAAAAGTAGAAGTTAATGTTACTGGATAATTAATATGAGAGTTATGCTATTATTAAGAATGTATGCATGAATATGTATGTGTTTATATGTATGCAAATTTTTTATGATAACATTAATATTGGATTAGTGGAGGGGTTACAAAAATAGAAGTTAATATTAGTGGACAATTAATGAGAGTTATGCCATTATTAAGAATGTATGCATGTATATGTATGTGTTTATATGTATTCAAGTATGTATTTTATGGATGCATGTATGTGGTGTTGAGGGTATTTTTGGAAGAAATGTTTTAACATACCAACACACTTTTATAATAGTATTAGATTAGATTTAATTAGAACATAAAAATTCATTTTATGATTTCATATGTGTAATTCTTTTGGTTTAGGAGGATATTCAGATAGTGATTGTGTTGGGTGTCATACAGATAGGAAGAGCACTAGTGAAACAATACATTTTAAGGATATTTTTGTGGTTTCTTGGTCAAGTAGGAAACAAAACTGTGTAGCATTGTCTAAGGCTGAGTATATTATATTTGGTAGTTATTGTGCACAAGCCCTTTGGATTTCTTTGAATCTTCAAGACTACGACGTGACCTTTAAGAAAATTCCTTTTAGATGTGACAATCAGAGTGTTATTGATTTGATAACCATCCAATTTACCATTCAAGCACAAAATACATAAATGTTCAACATCAATTTGTTAGGGACCACATCGATAAGGAGAATATATAGATTGAGTTTGTCCCTGCTGATCAACAACTTGAAGATATTTTTACAAAAACTTTGTTTGAAAATAGTTTCACTAAATTGAGATAAGATTTAGGCACTTTATTTCTTGATATCTAGCATGTTGATTTTTGTTCTTGTATGTAGATAATTTGATTTTTATTTTTCTTTTTAAGATTTTTAGATTATTTTACTTTTTATTTTTATATTATAAAAACAAAATTTTGTTTCTTTCTTTCTGTTTTCTTTGAAAAATAAAAATAAACTCTGGATACCCTATGTATATGCCTTTATAAGATTGATTCAGATAGTATTATATTTTATTTTGGTATGTA
>NC_033797.1:62939053-63020429 GCF_001876935.1 Asparagus officinalis | reverse complement strand
AATTACTGATAATAAATGCCAATGTTATGTTGGGAATAGAAGCTGTTTAGCAAAAAATTCAGTTAATAATTTTCAGATCACTTAATGAATTAATATTGCATCACAGATAATTCAAACGAAAAGAAATGAGGGTTAGAAATACGGCCTGATGGTCGAGGCGTGCAAGCACTGTCCCAAGAAACTAATTGCCCCCTTTCGTACAGGGCTACGCGGCAAAAGTTCCCGGAGATACAACGACCCTCGGTTAGGCGACCTCCTTCTCGTCGGCACGAGCTTCAAGAAGGCTTTGCGAACTCTTCTAGACTTTCATCACTGCTGCTTATATATTTGAATTTATTTATGACTTTCATCTGTTTCTTAATTAAGGTAGAGTAACATATTTTAGAGCAATCGTCTATAAAAGTTACAAAAATATTGTTGACCCCCCTCTTGTTTGTCTGTCCTGATCATAAACGATCACTATGGTTGGTTCTAATTATCTCGAGGGGACATCTCTCATCAATAGCTTTAAATTGGTTTCTTCAGGAGTTTGGGCTTCTACAACATATTTCAATTTTTCATGTCATCTTTTATATTAAGCTTCTGGAATTATATTGAGCATGCATCAATCTTTTAATTTGAATTATACATTCACATGCTTCTAATCTTTTGAATGCAAGTGATGGAAGGTTCAATATTCAAAAGCTATTGGAGATGCAATGAGTTTAGAATCATAACATTCAATTAAAAAAGGACCTATCACATAAGAAACATTTTCCAATGAAGTTCAACCCTTAGCTTTATTAACAACTTTATTTGATCAAAAAAACAAGTTTGTCTAGCCCCTTTGTTGCACTAATAAAGATCCGCCTAATTAAATTTCTCCTAATGTCTGGTACATGATGCGACATCTGCCAGGATCAAAGTCTTATCTGAAGTCAGCTTTAGGCTTGATCCGGACCTATTCCAGATACATGAGCCACATTATTATTTCCCAATTGGTCACAGTTCCTTCTACTTGCAGACCTGATAGGTGGAAACAAAGATTGATTAGAGAAATCGTGAATATGTAGCTTCCAGTGTCAATCCACCAATCATTTGCCTTTGAAAGGTCATGCTTTACTTCAGGGGTGAAGCAGAACATGGACCTGAAAGCGTCTCAGCTGAACTGGAGGTCACCATGTTACTTGGTGGATTATTAGGTGTAGAGGTCCTCCTTCCTAGCTTGGCGTGGTTCTGTCTTCTTGTAAAAGCAGTCCTTAGCAAGGTGTGTTGGTTCTGTCCACAAACAAAACAGGCTCGACATTTCAGCCTCCTTCCTTTTTGAAAGTGCGGACATGTTCTTATTTTGATGAAAGGATTTCTTCATTAAATGTTTTTATTTTTGATTTGGGTGGAAGGGACGTTTCTTGGTTGGCGGAAAGGCAGTTTGGATTCAACATGTTTACTTTGGGTTCTTTTTGATTCGGATTTTGTCACATTTTTATCCCTGAGTCTATGGTTTGCCTCTTCAATTCTAATGGAATTTAAACACTTGCTCTAGTTGCTAGATCTTCTTGGGTATGATTTAGGTTTTTTGCCAAAATCTGACCAAGACTCCGGCGAAGTTTTGTCTATAAGACAGGGCTATCAAAAACGTTCATCTAAGATAGATCCATTCACTTTATTTGGGTGAACTATATGTTCAAATTTCATGCATTTTGTCTTAATTGGTTTAGAATTCTACCATTTTTAAATTTCGTTAAGAATCGAGAAGCTTTAAATCTTTTAATTCCCATATCATCTAACCATACTTTTTCTTAGGTTTCCCACAGCACCTTTAGCATTTAGTTGATAGTTATAATATATATCATATAACCATCAGATTAAAAGCCTCCTAAGATTCTGATGTAGACAATGATACTCTATTTCTTTGACGGTGCTTCTCGCCGCCGATTAGGAATTGGAATTGCTGGCAGGAAGATGAGGAAGATTGGGCCTAGTAAATGGCTTTCTAGATTGAAGATGTGTGTTTCTGGCTTCTATGTTAGGGGCGCTTATTAGTGTAGAGTTGTTAACCAAAATCTCATTTGGTTTTGCCAACGCACGCGAAATTGTTCCCATCAAACTTCTCTGGTTTAGCAGACATAATTTTCACTTGTAGCCATTAATCTGATGATGAGATGAATTTAGCTTTTGCTTATTATAAATGCAACAGAAATTATTCATGAAGCATTCATTCAACAGAATTTATAATGCAGTGTTTTAAGTATTGCAGATAACATTAACATAAAAAACCAGATGTTAATCATGTTACTATTCTAAACAGACAAAATTAGCATTCTTGGGATTGTTGGGAATATAAGCCCCTGTAGACAAAGATTTAACACGAATTAAGTTTTAAACAGTAATGAAATTAGATAAAAATAGATAACTGTTATAGCTCAGGAAATGGAATTTCAAATTAAAAGTAAATATTAAATCAACCTATCACTTGCTTTTTATGAGCACTGATCACCCTAGGGATGGGAGCAAATAAATTCAGTGTTCCTCACAATTAATCACTCATTCAATTTGTTTCTACCCATTGAACCTCTGTGAGGTTGGGTTGCCACTGCAGTGATTTTTCTTATGGGCTTAACCCCATCCCCCTCGATGATTCTAGGACCACTGCCCTAGATAAGCCTTTAGTTAAGTGATCTGCAAGATTTTTCTCTGATCTTACAAAATCTAAGGCTATTATATGGTTTTTCATCTTATATCTCAAGGATTTATGTCGCACTTTCAAGTGTCGATTCATCTTCACATTTGCATTCTCTTGATGGCATTTGTCAATCGCTGACCTGCAATCACAATGAATAGAAATAGCTGGTAATGGTTTTTGCATTAGTGGAATTTCAGTTAGTAAATCTTTCAACCATTCAGCTTCTATACTAGTAGTATCAAGAGCTATCATTTCTGATTCCATTGTACTTCTAGCCATTACAGTTTGTTTAGTAGATTTCCAGGACACAGCTCCTCCTCCTAAAAGGAACACAAATCCTGTGGTGGATTTTACATCTACTGAGTCGCTAATCTAATTTGCATCTGAATAACCTTCTAGTACAGATGGATAACCTTTATAGTGTAAACCATAATTCATAGTTCCTTTTAGGTATCTCAAAACTCTTTCTAGAGCATCCCAATGAGTCTTATCAGGATTTGATGTATATCTACTAAGTCTATTTACTGCATAAGCAATGTCAGGTCTTGTGTAGTTTGTTAGGAATCTTAATAATCCAATTATTTGTGCATATTCTCTTTGTAATTGAGGATAACCTATATTTTTCTTTAGGTGTACATTAGGATCATATGGAGTAGAAACAGGTTTACAATTTGGATCATAAAAGTTATTTTTCTTTAGGTGTACATTAGGATCATATGGAGTAGAAACAGGTTTACAATTTGGATCATAAAAGTTCTTGAGAATTTTCTCTATATAATGTGATTGTGATAGCACATATCCATTCTTATTCTTCAAGATTTTAGTGTTAAGAATTAAATTAGCTTGACCTAAATCTTTCATGTCAAAATTTTATGATAAAAAGTGTTTGATATCATTTATGATTTGTATGTCAGAACCAAAAATAAGAATGTCATCAACATATAAGCATAATATTACAATTTTGTTGTTATTATCTATTTTATGATATACACACTCATCTGTTTGATTAATTACAAATCCATAAGATAGTATAATTTCATCAAATTTCATATGCCATTGTTTTGGGGCTTGTTTGAGACCATATAGTGATCTAATAAGCTTGCATACTTTCTTTTCTTATCCAGAAGCAACAAATCCCTCGGGTTGATCCATATAAATTTCTTCATCTAAGTCTCCATTTAAAAATGCAGTTTTAACATCCATTTGATGTATTATTAATTTGTGAATGGATGCTAGAGCTATGAGGACTCTAATGGTAGTAATCCTAGCTACTGGAGAATAGACATCAAAATAATCAATACCAGACTTTTGGGTATATCCTTTAGCTACTAATCTGGATTTATATTTATCTATTGTTCCATCAGGTCTAAGTTTCTTCTTAAATGCCCATTTACATCCTATGGTTTTACATCCTGAAGGAAGATCAGTTAGTTCCCAAGTATGATTTTGAACTATAGATTGTATCTCATTATTTATAGCTTCCTTCCAAAATGGAGCATCTACTGATTTCATTGCATCTTCAAATGTAACTGGAGAATCTTCTACAAGTAATGCATAGAAATCTTCATGGACCTTTTCTATTCTAGTTCTTTTACTTCTCCTAGGCTCCTCTGGACTTTCTAGTGGTCTAATTCGTTTAGAACTAGTTTCACCTTGGTTAGAAACTAGGATCTGAATTACTAGAGCTAGGGCCTGTGTTGTTTACTCTGGTCTTGTAAGGAAAAATATTTTCAAAGTAATGTGCATCTCTAGCTTCAATTATAGTGTTGTTGGCTATTTCATTAATGTCAGAGTTGATTATTAAAAATCTATTTGCATTACTATCAGAAGCATAGCCAAATAAAAATTCCATCTACAGTTTTAGGTCTAATTTTCTTTCTCTTATTTTCAGGTATTTTAACTTTTGCTAAGCACCCCCACACTTTTAGGTGATCCAAATTAGGGTTTCTATTCTTCTAAATTGTGTAAGGGGTTTTATTAGATTTTTTGAATGGAATTCTATTTAGTATATGACATGCAGTCATGAGAGCTTCTCCCCATAAATTTTCTGGCACACCAGAATTAATTAACATTGAGTTTACCATGTCTATTAGTGTTCTATTCTTTCTCTCAGCTACTCTATTAGATTGAGGTGTATATGGAGCAGTTATTTCATGAATAATTCCATTCTCTTCACAGAATTGTTTTAATTCATTAGAAGTGTACTCACCACTTCTATCTGATCTTAGTATTTTAATTTTCCTATCCAACTGATTTTCAACTTCTGCTTTATATATTTTGAATTTATTTATGACTTCATCTTTGGTCTTAATTAAGTAGAGGTAACAATATTTAGAGCAATCGTCTATAAAAGTTACAAAATATTTGTTACCCCCCTCTTGTTGTTCTTCCTGAATCATAAACATCACTATGGTTGAGTTCTAATATCTCAGAATCTCTATCAATAGCTTTAAATGGTTTCTTAGGAAGTTTGGCTTCTACACATATTTCACATTTTTCATCATCTTTTATATTAAGCTTTGGAATTATATTGAGATGCATCAATCTTTTAATTGAATTATAATTCACATGTCCTAATCTTTGATGCCAAGTGATGGAAGGTTCAATATTCAAAGCTATTGGAGATGCAAGAGTAGAATTCATAACATTCAATTAAAAAAGACCATCACATAAGAAACATTTTCCAATGAAGTTCAAACCCTTAGTTATTACAACTTTATTTGATTCAAAAACAAGCTTATAGCCTTGTTGCACTAACAAAGATCCACTAATTAAGTTTCTCCTAATGTCTGGTACATGATGGACATCCTGCAGGATCAAAGTCTTATCAGAAGTCAGCTTTAGGTTGATCCGACCTATTCCAGATACAGGAGCCACATTATTATTTCCCATTGTCACAGTTCCTCTACTTGAGACCTGATAGGTGGAAAACAAAGATTGATTAGAGCAAACGTGAATATTAGCTCCAGTGTCAATCCACCAATCATTTGCTTGAAAGGTCATGTTTACTTCAGGAGTGAAGAGAACAGACCTGAAAGCAGCCTCAGCTTAACTGGAGGTCACCATGTTTACTTGGGACTTATTAGGTGGAGGTCCTCCTTTCCTAGGCTTGGGTGGTTCTGTCTTCTTGTAAAAGCAGTCCTTAGCAAGGTGGTTGGTTCGTCCACAAACAAAACAGGCTCGACATTCAGCTCCTTCCTTCTTTTGAAAGTGGACATGGTTCTTATTTTGATGAAAGGATTTCTTCTTAAATGTTTTATTTTGATTTTGGTGGAAGGGATGTTTCTTGTGTTGGGGAAAGGGTTTGGATTCAACATTGTTTACTTTGGGTTCTTTGGATTCGGATTTTGTCACATTTTTATCCCTGAGTCTATGTTGCTCTTCAATTCTAATGGAATTTAACACTTGCTCTAGTGTAAGATCTTCTTGGGTATGATTAAGGTTTTTGGCAAAATCTGACCAAGACTCGGGAAGTTTGTCTATAAGACAGGCTATCAAAAACGTTTCATCTAAGATAGATCCATTCACTTTTATTTGGTGAACTATATGTTCAAATTCATGAATTTGCTCATTAATTGGTTTAGAATCTACCATTTTAAATTTGTTAAAATCAGAAGCTTTAAATCTTTTAATTCCCATATCATCTAAACCATACTTTTTCTTTAGGGTTTCCCACAGAACTTTAGCATTAGTGATAGTATAATATATATCATATAACCTATCAGATAAAGCTGATAAAGCTCCTAAGATTCTATGTAGACAATGATACTCTATTTCTTGAGGTGTTCTCGGGATAGGAATGGAATCTGTGGAGGAAGATGCTATTTCTTGAGGTGTTCTCGGGATAGGAATGGAATCTGTGGAGGAAGATGAGGAAGATTGCCTAGTAAATGGTCTAGATGAAGATGTGTGTTCTGGTTCTATGGTAGTTATTAGATGTAGAGTTGTTAACCAAAATCTCATTTGGTTTTGCCAACGACGGAAATTGTTCCCATCAAACTTCTCTGGTTTAGCAGACATAATTTCACTTGTAGCCATAATCTGATGATGACTGAATAGTTTTGTTATTATAATGCGACAGAAATATATAAAGCAGTGTAACATTTCGTTTTTAAGTATTGCAGATAACATTAACATAAAAACCAGAATGTTAATCATGTTACTATTCTAAACAGCACAAAATTAGATTCTTGGATTGTTGGGAATATAAGCTGTTTAGACAAAGATTAACACGAATTAAGTTTTAAACAGTTAATAGAAATTAGATAAAAATAGATAACTGTTATAGCTCAGAAATGGAATTCAAATAAAAGTAAATAAAAGTTAGAAATACGGACTGATGGTCGAGGCGTGCAAGCACTGTCCCAAGAATCTAATTGCCCCCTCTCGTACAGGGCTACATGGCAAAAGTTCCTGGAGATACAACGACCCTCGGTCAGGCGACCTCCTTCTCATCGGCACGAGCTTCAAGAAGGCTTTGCGAATTCTCCTCAACTTTCAAGAAACCAGCGGAAGCAGAAAACTATTTGAAAAGAGAAGAAGTAGAGAAGAGATCTGTTGTATTTCACTGTATAAAACTATTCGGGTGTTTAGGTCCTTTTATAGGGGAAAAACAGCCGTTATTCATAAACCGCAGTTAATACGTTTTTAATCACGTTAATAAATCTTAGCCGTTACAAATCACACTAATAAATTTTTACCGTTACAAAATATTTCTGTTACAAAATAAATCACGTTTTTAATCATGGTATAAATGTTAATCATGGTTTTTAATTAGCAAAAATAAAAATAAAAATGTATCAGATTAAGGGCCCACTAATCCGGAGCTGCATTCGTGTCCGCAGGTCGTGGGCGCGCGCCACCTGACCCGACCCGAACCCGAGCCCGAGCCCGAGCCCGGTCCGGCCGGCGCGCGCGTGTGTGGTGTGGAGCATAACCTTTATTTTCTTCTAGGCATGAGAGAGAAGGGAAAGGCTTATAAACACCCTTCCTTCCTATTCCATTTCCTATGTTGGACTAAAGTTTTTCTCTTTTCCTCTACAAACCCAAGTTTTAACTTACAACTCCAACATTTCAAAGACCAGAACAGCTTGCTCGTATGGGGACAGTTATAATAATTAAGTAATCCAAATATGGATAGCAAAGAGATAACCTTTCTAAACAACTACAAACAATATAATATCTTATAATAATACTAGTTTCTACTCAAATCAACGCAAAAAGTGAAAATCACTTCACTTTGTTCTAAAGATGATGATAAGGGAGGCTGCATTGTCATTCTGGCTAGCAATATGACTATAATAGTTTTGAGTTGAGCTACTATTAATAGCATTGAACGTGTATATTAATCAAATTTTATTCAGAGTTCGAAATTGAGATTGGTATGGTCTAATACACATGACATACTTAAAAGGAAAAATTGCTTCAAGGCCCCAAAATCCAAAAAACAATGTGTCCCGACACCCCCTACTTTTACCAATGTGTTACAGCCCCTAATTTTTGAAAATATTATCCTTAGGCCCATCTAGCTCACCTCTCCCCAAGTTCCAATGCACTTTATTTAAAATCCCAATTTTACCCTCTCCCCTACACCTCCCTCCTCCTCCTCCTCCTCCAGTCCCCCTCTGCCCCCTCCCTCAACTCTCTCATCCTCTCCTCCTACCGCTCCTCAACGTCCCATCTCTCCCTCTCCTTATTCCTCATCACAGATCTCACTCTCCCTCGTTCTCGTCGTTGTCTTCTTGGTCTTGATCTCACTCGCCCCTTTCTCCGATCATACGGCGGCGCCGGCTCCCTCTCCCATGCCTGAAATCCGCCGGCGACAGACACAAGATCCCGGCTGTGCTCCTTACTCCCTTCGTCGGTCCGGCGACAGCGGAATCTGCCATCGTTTCTCACCGTCGTCTTCTTGGCATCGAGATCTCCACTCTCAACCCTACCATCCCATCCGCAGCAGCCCGACGGCTCCCTCTCCCGGCACGCCGAGATCCGTCGTGATGCCCATGAAGACCTCGTTGCGGGCCTCCTACTCCTCGTCGGTCACGCGACCGCCCGCTCCATCGCGACCGCCGCTCTACGCCGCCTGCGGCCGCGCTCGTCGCCTTTGACTCGATCAGAGCCTGATCTGCCCTCCACCGCCGCCAGCCATTAGATCACCGCCGTCGACGTGCACTATAGCTTTTTCACACGTGAGGCCTTGGGGATTTTTTTTAGGGTTGGATTTTTTTTAATTTTTGGTTTTTTTTGGTGAAGTTTGATGTTGCTTTTTGGTTTTTGCTTTGATTTACTTTTAGATGTTGGTGTTATTGTGAAGAGATGAAGAGAAAGAGATTGGTTGATTGCCCCCTTAAATCTCTCCTTAATGAGGGTTTATAGGAGTTTAAGGGGGGTAATCACCCCCTTAAATCTTTCCTTAATAAAGGTTTATAGGGTGTAATCGCCCCCATTAAGTGGAAGAATAGTTTTGAAACCGTTCAGGTACTGTTTGAACTAGTCAAACACGAAATTCACATTTTGGAATGAACTGTGCATCTTGACCTTGGGACGCAGAGTTAGGCTCTGAGTATTGGGCTAAAAACACAGCAATGATCTTTATATTTAGATCTGGAATGCAGCGATGAACCCTGTGTTTTCGGCTGAAAATGCATCAATAAACTCTGCGTTTGGATCTGGAATGTAGTGATGAACCTTACGTTTTAGGCTGAAAACGCCGCAATGAGCTCTGCGTTTGGATCTGGAACGTAGTGGTGAACCCTGCATTTTGAGCTAAAAATGCTGCAATAACCTCTGTGTTTGGATCTAGAACGTAGCGATGAACCCTGCATTTTGGGATGAAAGTGCAGCAATGAGCTCTGCGTTTAGATCTGGAATGTAGCGATGAACCCTGCGTTTGGGGCTAAAAACGCAGCAATGAGCTTTGCGTTTGGATCTGAAGAGGTCGTTGACTTGTAATCTCTTTTGTCAGAGCGTTGCGAAGATTGTTATTTTGTAATCTTTGCTCTAGCTCCTTGAAATGTAGGAATCATCGGATTGTAATTCTCGCTGTGAAGGCTGTTGTTCAGAGCTTTTATCGGTTGTCGTGATGGTTGTTGAATTGTAATCCTCATCGATTTACGTGAAACTCTTTAGATTGTAGCCTTCGTCTGTTATCGTGAAAATCATCTGATTGTAACTTTCATTATCGAGTTGTAGATGTGAAATTCGTCAGGTTGTAACTTTCATCATTTATGTTTGATGGGGATCAGCTATCTATAATGATTTTTAGATAGCCTACAAAGAGCTCTACATCTTGATCTATAGAAGATGATTAATTTTTTGGATTACTGCTCTCAGTGTACAAGATTTGGCTTCTACTGCAAAATCCTAATTTTCTAGTAATTTCGTGATTTGAATCAGGAAGTCGCGATGATTATTGATGTTTTGCTACTCATAATGCTAAATCTCTCTTGCTTTTGGGGTTTCTCGTGTGTAGTTTAAGTGTTAAGGTTTGATATTAGTCCCTTAAATCAACACTATTTTTATGGGATTTGTATGAGATTTTTTTATATTTGTCCCTTAAATTCACAAGTGAGTGTTAGGATTTCTTGTGTGTTGTTAAGAGTGTCTCTATTGGAGAAGAAAGGGTATTGAGTGTGGTCTCTATTAGGTTCGGGTACTAGGTGAAGAAACAAGTATTGAGGAGGATCTCCATTGTGTGTTTTTATTGTATTTATTTAACCGTCAGAAAAGAAGGGTGAAGAAATGAGTTTAGGTCTCTATTGGGTTTAAGTGGGTTTGAGTATAGATAGGGGAGTATAACTATCCTTACAAATAAATAGTTATCTTAAACAGAATATTCCTATTAGTTATCACACCATCTAACCACATGGACCAATATCAACATATTTATGCAATTTGTGGGACTAATATCAAAATATAAATATTTGAGGGACTAATATCAAAATAGCGTTGATTTAAGGGATGGATATCGAACAATCCCAAAAAAACTCCTTTCCTCTACTTTATGTAAACACTATTCAATAAAATATAAATGAACCAAATAATGTTTTTGGAGAGCATAAAAAATACTTATTTACTAAACTACCACCATTAGAGAGGTTTCCACTTATCTTTGTTTGGAGAGAAAGTTGGTTTCTTCATTGAGTTAATCATTACAACTTCAGTCGTTACAATAAAAAATACAAAAAGATAGTCTTTTTATAAGACTCTTACACAATAAAAATACAATTCTCGTCAAAACAAACGCAGAGATCGTTTATCAGTCTTCTGTTTGCGTGAGATCTTGGCATGTGACGGGGATGTTGATATCCGTGGACCACCAAACGATCAAATCAGATTCGGAGCTTCGTTGATTCGCGAAGGAATTAAGAAACCGAAGCAATTATCTCGGCAACAGCGAGATAACCACTCTTCTCGAGATCACCACAACGGGGCAATCTCAAGGAAAAGAACCGGGCTGCAGATCTATCGAACTCTCCTTCTTTATGCCAAAGAATTCGCTGAAGTCTCCTCCTCCTCTCTGAAATTCATGGTTCTTCAGTCTCCAATTCAGCAGGGCTTCGCCAACGCTCGAGAATTCCAGATCCGAAAAATAAAGGCCCTGAGGCTGTATTTATAGGCTTAGAGACCCCTGTTTTTGGATAAGAACGATCGATTCGATCTTATCTTTAGTTGTAACCACTTAACCACGTTCTTGGATGATATTCTATCAGTTGAAACAAATCCGGACGATTAACGATCGAAAAACAGCTTTAAACTGCCAAAATTTAGTTTATTGGGTCTGCGGACACCCGTGGGTGTTGTTTGCGTCGAAAATCGTTTTCTTCATTGTATAACTCATTACAACTTTGATCGTTATAATAAGTTCAAAAAGATCGGTCTTTTTATAAGACCTTTACATAATAAAAATAAAAGATACAATTCTCGTTCAAACAAAATGCAGAGGACGTTTATCACCCGCTGCTTTGTGTGGGATCTTTGCCTGTGCCGGGGTTTATCCGTGGATGACCATCGATCAGATCCGGTTGTTGAAAATTCGATAGAGCTCCTCCTTCGTCGAGGAAGTATTTGATTTGAAGCGCTGAGATCAACCAAGCGAAATCAGTAGCCCTTCTCGAGATCAAGACCAAGCCTGATCCCAAGGAAATAGGGGAAACGGGCGTCGGATCTCTCGAACTCTCCTTCTTTATGCCGAAGAACTCGCTAAGATCTGTCAACCCTCGCTGAAATTCGTGCTCCTTTGACTCCTCAATCCGGGAGCACCTCCTCCTCTTAATAATTAATCCCCCCAGTGAAATGAGCCTCTAGACCTGTATTTATAGGCTTCGGTTGGGGGATTTTTGGACGTGGGTCGGTTTGGTCCGTCCCGCGCGGCGCGCTGGGATTTCTGGCTTCGCTGATTTCTTGTGTTTTTTTGGTTTTCCGGGACTTGTGTTCCCCACTGTTTTGTGTATTTGACCGTCTTGCTCGCTTCGTTGCGGGACTGACCGTCGAACACGCGTTGGTTGAGGTGCGCGTGTTGATTGATGCGTGCGTGTTAACCGACGCACAAGAACTGATTGACGCACGCGTGTTGACCGACGTGCGCGAGCTGATTGACGAGCGTGCGCTGACCGACGCGCACGAACGCACGCGTGTTGACCGACGTGCGCGAGCTGATTGACGAGCGTGCGCTGACCGACGCGCACGAACTGATTAACGAGCGCGTGTTGACCGACGTGTACGAACTGATTGACGCGTGCGAGCGGATTGTCTCGACGCACGTGACCTGACCAACGCACGCGGACTGATTGTCGAGGGCGTGAGCTGATTGTTAAGCGCGCAAGCCACTTGGTTCGCCGTTTTGCTTCAGGCGCTTGTCGACGACAGATAATCCTCTTAGACTCGGATAACGACGTTCGTTGTCTTCTCTCCGTCTCGAGCTGTATTCGGGGACCTATAGGCAATTTTTGACGCATTTCAGACTCATTTCTTTTATAGAAGAGTCTGGAAGGCTTTGGATAAGATATGCCTTTTCCTCAATTTCGTAGAGGGACCTGTGAACTGCTTTAATTCTTGATTTCTTCAGCCTTTAGTCTATTCGGTGTTTTGTCGAATATATGAAGCTCTTTCGGCGCTGCGTTTATCGTCTGACCGTTGTCAAAATTTTGAATTGAAGTTGGTGTGTAAGTTTCTGAACTTAGCTCGTGTCATTGAGTTGACTTTGAACTGATCATCTTCGTCAGAAATTCATATCTGAACCCGATTAAACTCCCTGAAATCATCGTTTGCCTTATTTTGGCCAGATTACTGATGCGTTGACTGGCATCGATCTTTGCTGTAACGCGTTGACCGGCGTTAACATAGTTTATACTCGTACGTTTGCTGGAGTCTACACAGTTTAAGCTCTTAAGGCATTAGAGCGTGGCGGTCCCAAATATTAGGCTGCAGGACCAACTATTAAAGCTGATTCATCTGCATGTATGGATCTTATCCCGAAGTTGTTGGATGCTCAAGTCACGAGACCAACTAATGGGGCTGGTGCGTTAGTGACTTTCGCATATATAGGATTTTTGGCAAACCCTCAGCCATCAACGGGTTTGATGAGCCTTTACCGACTACCGTTTGAATCGGGCTAGCATGCAGATTGTTTAAGTCCGTTCCGCATGTGACGTTATGCTAAAAGAGTTAACTCTTTTAGTGCTACGATATTGAATACGTAGACTTTGTCTTTCTCACTGTAAAAGACTAAACGGCGACGCGTATTAGGCGTAGACTTTAAGGTTTTTGGCAAATCCTCAGCCTTCAACGGGTTTGATGTGCCTTTACCGATTACCGTTTGAATCGGGCTTGTATGCGGATTGTTTAAGTCCATTCCGCATGTAACGTTATGCTAAGGGAGTTAACTCTCTTAGTGCTACGATATTGAATACGTAGACTTCGTCTTTCTTACGGGAATAGACTACCCGGCAACGCGTGTTAGGCGCTGACTTATCCCTACTTAGGCTTCAGGATAAAATTCCCCATATGTGTGAAGCATGGATTTTGGCGTTATGAATAACAACCCACCACAATATCGAATATGTGAGCTTTTGTTCTTTTTACGGTTAAGAACTAACCGACAATGCGTGTTAGGCATTGACTTATCCCTGCTCAGGATTTGGGATAAAATTCCCCGTACGTGTGAAGCACGAATTTTGGCGTTATGAATAACAACCTACCACAATGTCGAATATGTGGGCTTTTGTTCTTTCTACGGTTAAGAACTAACCGGTAATGCGTGTTAGGCGTTGACTTATCCCTGCTCAGGATTCGGGATAAAATTCCCCGTACGTGTGAAGCACGGATTTTGGTGTTATGAATAACAACCTGCCACAATATCGAATATGTGGGCTTTTGTTCTTTCTACGGTTAAGAACTAACCGACAATACGTGTTAGGCATTGATTTATCCCTGCTCAGGATTCGGGATAAAATTTCCCGTACGTGTGAAGCACGGATTTTGGTGTTATGAATAACAATCTGCCACAATGTTGAATATGTGGGCTTTTGTTCTTTTTTACAGTTAAGAACTAACTGGCAACGCGTGTCTGGCATTGACTTATCCCTGCTCAGGATTCGGGATAAAATTCCTCGTGCGTGTGAAGCACGAATTTTGGCATTATGAATAACAATCTACCACAATGTCGGATATATGAGCTTTTGTTCTTTTTATGGTTAAAAACTAACCGACAACGCGTGTTAGGCATTGACTTATCCCTGCTCAGGATCGGGATAAAATTCCCCGTACGTGTGAAGCACGGATTTTGGCGTTATGAATAACAACATGTCATAATATCGAATATGTAAGATTTTGTTCTTTCTACGGTTAAGAACTAACCGGCAACGCGTGTTAGGCGTTGACTTATCCCTGCTCAGGATTCGGGATAAAATTCCCCGTACGTGTGAAGCACGAATTTTGGCGTTATGAATAACAACCTGCTACAATGTCGAATATGTGAGCTTTTGTTCTTTCTACGGTTAAGAACTAACCGGCAACGCGTGTTAGGCGTTGACTTATCCCTGCTCAAGATTCGGGATAAAATTCCCCGTACGTGTAAAGCACGGATTTTGGCGTTATGAATAACAACCTGCCATAATGTTGATTATGTGGGCTTTTGTTCTTTCTATGGTTAAGAACTAACCGGCAACGCGTGTTAGGTATTGATTTATCCCTGCTTAGGATTCGGGATAAAATTCCCCATACGTGTGAAGCACGGATTTTGGCGTTATGAATAACAACCTGTCATAATATCGAATATGTGGGCTTTTGTTCTTTTTTACAGTTAAGAACTAACCGACAACGCATGTCAAGCGTTGACTTCTCCCTGCTCAGGATTCAGGATAAAATTCCCCGTGCGTGTGAAGCACGGATTTTGGCGTTATAAATAACAACCTGCCACAATATCGAATATGTGGGCTTTTGTTCTTTTTACGGTTAAGAACTAACCGACAACGTGTGTTAGGCGTTGACTTATCCCTGCTCAGGATTCGGGATAAAATTCCCCGTGCGTGTGAAGCACGGATTTTGGCATTATGAATAACAACCTGCCATAATGTCGAATATGTGGGCTTTTGTTCTTTTTTTTAGTTAAGAACAAACCGGCAATGCGTGTCAGACGTTGACTTATCCCTGCTCATAATTCGGGATAAAATTCTCCATGCATAAAAGGCATGGATTTTTGTTGCTACGATGCTGAATACGTAGACTCGGTCGTTTTTACGGGAACGAACCAACCAACAACGCGGGTTAAGCGCTGACTTATCCCTACTTAGGCTTCGAGATAAAATACCCCAGACTGGATTCTGGTGTCTTTTTCAATCGGTGAAAGACTAAACCGGTAACACGTGTTAGGCGTTGACTTATCTCTACTTAGGTTTTGGGATAAAATTCCCTGTGCGCGAAAGGCACGGATTATGGAGTTGAAGGATGGTGTCTTCTCTTGGGGCAAAGACGAACCCGAAATGGGAGAGGAAGAATTTTATATTCTATCTCCCAAAACCGAAGAGAAAAAATTTTATATTCTATCTCCAGTTGCCAAGGAAAACTCAAAGTGGGGTCTCCACTTTCAGAATCCGGGAAGGCGAAACTAAGAGTGAGATCTCCACTCTGAGAATCGAAAAGATTTGGATAATCCTAACTGTCAGAAGGTTTGATTACCGAACTAAAGGTAGGACTTCTAGTTTATCGAGAGTAAATTATGGTTTTGACCCTAACTGTAGGAAGGTTTGATCATTCAATTTGAAAGTGGACCTCTCGTTCATTGGGGGAATCGAGAGGGGATTTTGGTTTTGGCCCTAACTGTAGGAAGGTTTGACCGAGTGGGAGGTTTAAGACGATCCTAACTGTAGGAAGGTTTGATCGCTCGATCTAAAACCGTATCTCTCGTTCATTGAAAGAATCGAGAGGGGATTTTGACTGTGGTCCTAACTGTAGGAAGGTTTGACCAAGTGAGAGTGGGAGTGTGAGATGACCCTAACTTTTATAGGTTTGATCACTCGATTTGTGGGCCTCTCGTTTATTGAAGGAATCAATAGGGGATTTTGATTGTGGTCCTAACTGTAGGAAGGTTTGACCAAGTGAACAGTGAGAGTGGGAGTATAAATTACTGTAGGAGTGTTGACTTGTATCGATTACTCAATGGGGATTCTTAGTATCGAGTGATAAGAACTTAACACGAAGGGGTTTGACAATTCATCAAGGATTAGGACATTAAAATCCCGAATACCATGTCCGAACTCTAACGATGAGGATGTTGAGTGCACAGATACCTCGAAAGTTTGAGTTGATTTAACCAAAATGAATTTCGGTGGTCCCACCGTCAATTAGTCTGATCGGTGGGGGATTTTGTGGTGGAAGACTGTGAGCCGTCAAACACCAATGAAAGTTTTATGAGGGAAGATTAATCCAACGAAGTGATAGAATCTCATCTCAGCAAAAGAGTGTTCGAAAATCACAGTGGGGGTTTAGTGTTGTAGGCGTCTAAAATTGTCTATGAGAGCCCGCACGAAACTCGAAGCAATGAATGGGCAAGTCAAGAAGATTCACCTAATCAGCACGCGCGTCGCTCAGCGCACTTACACCATTCAGCCCATGCGCGTCGGTCAGCGCGCGTACGTCAAGCCAACTCGTACGCGTCAGTCAACGCGCGCACGTCAATTAACCCGTGCGCGTCGGTCAGCGCACGTACGTCAAGTCATCTAGTGCGCATCAGTCAAACGCGTGCACGTCAAACCAACTCGTGCGCGCCGGTCAACGCGTGCACGTCAATCAACTCGTACGCGCCGGTCAACGCGCGCACGTCAATCAACTCGTACGCGCCGGTCAACGCGCGCACGTCAATCAACTCGTACGTGCCGGTCAACACGCGCAAGTCAATCAGCCCGCGCGCATCGATCAGCACGCGTATATTAACCAACACGCGTTCGACGATCGGTCTCGCGACAAAGCATACAAGTCAACAAATCGACCGAATACGCGACAAGAATAAGTCCCGGAAGAAAGAAAACAGAAAAGGGAAAAAGTCGGCGAACCCGCGCTAGCGCAGGACGGGATGATCCGACCCGCGCAAGCACGGGACGGATCAATCCGACCCGCACATGCGCAGGTCGGATCGTTTCGACCCCCGCAAGCGCAGGACGGATCAGTCTGCCGCGCAGTAATGTACCCAAAACGTGTTTTGACGGTTTTAAAGTGGTTTCTCGCAGGATTCATCTGTTCCAAGGGTTCTTAACTGACTTGAGATCATCCTCAAATGTGGTTAGGCTGTTGTCAACTGAAGATAGAGCCAAATCACTTGTTCTCATCCAAATAACCGCTTTCGAAGCCCTATAAATACAAGCCTAGGGCCTCTTTTCAGCGATTATCAAGACGAAGAGGTGCTGCCGGATTGTGGAGTCAAAGGAGCATGAATTTCAGCGAGGGTTGACAGATCTTGGTGAGTTCTTTGGCATAAAGAAGGAGAGTTCGAGAGATCCGACGCCCGTTCCCGTCCGTCCCTTGAGATTAGGCTTGGTCTTAATCTCGAGAAGAGCCCTGATTTCGCTTGGTCGATCTCAGTGCTTCAAATCAAATACTTCCTCGGTGAAGACGAAGCTCTGCCAAATTTTTCATCAACCGGATCCAGATCAAAGGCGGTCCACGGATAAACCCCGGTACAGACAAAGATCCCACGCAAGTAGAAGACCGATAAACGATCTCCCTACGTTTGTTTGATAAAGTTGTAAACTTGTTTTATTTTCATTGTATAAGGAGATCTTATAAAAAGATCAACTTTTTTATTTTATTCGAGTTTATTGTAATGACTAAAGTTGTAATAGATTCGATCGCAATGAATACAACAATTTTCGACGCAAACAAACTGGCGACCACAGTGGGAGCCAACAGCTTCGCTGCCGAAGCTGTCGTGTCGCAACCTCGGATCTGCATCCCGGTTGAAGAAGTGGTCGAATACGAGTTCGACCAACTGAAGTTCGAGGAATATGTGTCATCCTCCTCATCCAGATCCTCCGCCTCTCGCAAGCGAAGGAAGATCAACGCCCCCGTTGTTACGGTAGCTGAACCTTGCAACGCCCTTCCGGCCTCCAATGAGTCCGGATCTGCAGATCTGAACTCCTCCTCAATCGAGGAGTTGAGTACAGAAGGCGCGCCTATTTTATCAAAGAGAACTCATCAAAGGCAGCGCCAACGCTGTGCGTGCCAACTCGCTAGATCCTTGGAGTCAATTGACGGGATCCGTTACGAGGCGGATCTGAAAATTAGGCAACGCCAAGCACCCCAACAGCGGACATATGTCCTCCCCTCCAAACCAATAGCAAATGAATGGATCCAAATCAAAAGGATCCGTTCAACTCTGGAGGAGCGAATTCAAAAGCGCCGCGTGCTTGCCCGCACGCGAATTCTTGTGCAAAAAGCACAAAAGATGCAGAAGAAGGATATAGCTAAGAAACAACCAAGACTGCATCAAGCTTGGAGGCCAAAATCCAAAACGGCAGCCGAAAAGATCGAGAATCGCGGGTCACTTGAATCTGACCCGCTGGCGCGTGGGTCACTTCAATCCGACCCACCAATTTGCAGGTCACTCTAATCTGACCCGCCAATTTACAGGTCACTCCGATCCCGACCCTCCGACCCGCGCTACACTCAAGTCTGACCCGCGTCAGGGGAAAGACAGAAGACGTTATGCACATGTTTCGTCGACCCCTTCGAGTTTCGTACCTCCGGAGGGGCACCGTGACAGCGTGGATTTGTCCCAATTCAAGGTGAGGATAGTTGATTGCCTGGGTCCTTTGCACGAGGATCGAGGCAAAGTTCTGATCGAAGAATGCTTGGGTCCGGTGACTGAACCCCGAGCGATTCGTCGAGCTGGGGGTCGCACACGCCCTCGTAACAATTTCAAGCCTTCTCATAAAGGGAAAACTCCAATTTCTACCCGCCTGGGGGTGTTTATCCAAAACCAAGAGCCTGTTGAGATCCTGCGCTCTCAAAAGTGTAGTTCTAAACACGTGACTCTTAAGAATGCTAATAAAGCGGCAAATCCCTTGAAAGAAACGTATTCATCTGACGATGACAACGTTATACCAGGGGAGTCATGTCAACACACGATAGGTTGCTCCGGTCATCTGACCGATGAGTTGTACTATCGGGCTGGGGGTATGAACGAGTCTCGGAAGAGATATGCCCGAGAAACCAAATCTCACTGCCCGTACACCGGACTAATCAGGGCAATATTATCAGCGTGCAGTTGCCCCAAGACCGCTCCGCAGAGGGTCTCCGTATCCGAGAGAATCTCCAACGGAATGACTAAGTCCAAACCAAAGCGTCTCCGTAAAAAGCGATCGGTTGTTCAAGGTGACGAACTCCCGGAAGTCACAATAAATATGGCTGATAAGGTAAAGTCGATTCGACCTTCTACTAGACGTAGGGACTACCAGAGAATGCAGAGAGGGTTATCCTCGGACGATGAAGCATTGGATGCTAACTCTGCAGTCGCTTCTGACAATACGGTATCTAGCCCAGGGCAATCCCGCGAAGTGTTTATGATTAACACCGAAGAAGCAACTAAAATGGTTGAGGATGCTCTAGCCAAGCAGAAGCAAGCATTTAAATTCGAAATGGAAATGGCTATGTTACGGATGAGGGAAGAGCATGACCAACAGATCCGAGCCTTGTCGAATCACCTAGGTGAATCCGGTCGTCCCAATAATGTTAGCCAAGCAATTAGCAATTCATACGTGGATGAATATATCAATGCTGATGAACCTCCCGTTGACCAGAACGCTGGGAGTGGTCCCACTAAAAATAATGACGCTGGGGGTGGTCCTACCAATGATGACAACACCGGGGGTGGCCCCGTTGTTCCTATCACAAATCGTCCAAGCCCCGATACGAGCGAGGATAAGAAAATAAAAGATCTCGAGAGCAAAATCAACGCTCTAATGGCTGCTCAAGAGGTGAAAAGGACCGGCATTCCATGTCCCTATCCAAGAGAGTGGGATTCAATAGCATACCCGGTGAAGTTCAACCTGATTAACTTCACACCGTTTGACGGGAATGGTTCGCCCACACAGCATCTGATCCACTTCAAGTCCCACTTGGGTATGATCTCCGGCAATGAAGCCTTGATGGTTCGGTTATTCGTTGGCACCCTTCGTGGGCCGGCCTTCGATTGGTACCGTCGTCTCAAGCCCGAAAGTATTAACAACTGGGACGATATGGAGAGCTCATTCCTCGGCAGTTTCTTTGATGACGACGACGAGGTATCCATCAGGACACTTTTCGATGAGAAACAAGAAGATGACGAGACAGTCGACGACTTCGTCAAACGCTTCCGGAATAAAGCAATGAACTGCCGAGATCCGATCACGGAGGACTTCATCCTTCAGACATGTCATAACAACCTATCTATTGAGATATTGGAAGTTATGGGAGTCGCACCGTCTAACACTTGGAAAGACTTGAAGGTGCGCGGTAAACAAGCTGAACGCTTCCTCCGAAGGAAGAAGGTCGAGAGGAGCCAACCGACGGCCAATCCTCCGAACTCGAACTTTGTCTCCCGTGGTAAGGGCAAGGCACCTACAGCTGCTGTTGGTACTAATCAAACGTCACAACAGCAATCCCGAAGGCAACAGAAGATTTCGGATCCGAGACTCCAAAAAGAATACTCCTTCAAGGACGAAGACGTTCCAGCCATCTTTGAGTCTCTCCTTGAAAACAACAAGATCAAGCTGCCACCTGTCATAAATCAGGACGAAGCTGATAACATCGCGGATCCGAAATACTGTGTGTACTACAGGAGAATCCTCCATCCCACCAAGGATTGCTTCACCCTCAAGAATAGCATTCAAAACTTGGTTGAAGCCAGCGTTATATCGCTCAATTAAGTCGAATGAAGACTCCGACAAGTATAAGAGTATAAACTGCTCCTTCTCACACTCCAAAGAGTACATGAGTATAAACTGCTTCTCGGTCATCCAACTAAGTACAATGTTAAACTCGGTTTCGCAAAGGAAGCTGGGGGTGGATGATTTATGTAACGGGAAGTTCCTGGAGAATCTTATATTCTTAAGGATAACCCGAACATGCGACTGAGGATAACGTACTCCTCGTTACACCCAGTTTTGCAAAGAAAGCTGGGGGTGGATAATTCATGTAACGGGAAGTTCCCGGAAGAATGTTAAATATAATATTCTTAGGGATAACCCGACTAAACTCCTAGTATGACTTCCAAATACTCTTTTGCTGAGATGAGATTCGATCACTTCATTAGATCAATCTTCCCTCACAAAACTCTCATTGGTGCTTAACGACTCATGGTCTCCCACCACAAAATCCCCCACCGATCAGACTAATTGACGGTGGGACCACCAAAATTCTTTCCTGTTTAATCCATTCAAACTCTCGCTATGTTCGTACACTCAACACTTTCATGGTTAGAGTCCGGATATAATGCTTAGAATTTTGATCTGTCAATCCTTGACAAAATGTCAAACCCCTTCGTGCTAAGTCATTATCACTTGACACTAAGAACCCATACTGAGTGATTTGTACAAGTTAACACTCACATTGTGATTTGTACTCCCACTCCCACTGTCCATTTGGTCAAACCTTCCTACAGTTAGGACCACAATCAAAATCCCCTCTCGATTCCTTCAATAAACGAGAGGTCCATTTTCAGATCGAGCGATCAAAACTTCCTACAGTTAGGATCGTCTCAAACCTCCCACTTGGTCAAACCTTCCTACAGTTAGGACCACAACCAAAATCCTCCTCTCGATTCCTTCAATGAACGAGAGGTCCACAAATCGAGCGATCAAACCTTCCTACAGTTAGGGTCGCCTCAAACCTCCTACCTGGTCAAACATTCCTACAGTTAGGACCAAAACCACAATTTCCTCTCGAAAAATGAGAAATCCATCTTTAGTTTGGTAATCAAACTTTTCGACAGTTAGGGTTATCCGAACCTTTTTGATTCTCGGAGTGGAGATCCCACTCTTAGTTTCACATTCCCGGATTCTTGAAGTGGAGATCCCACTTTGAGTTTTCTTTTACAACTGGAGATAGAATATAAAATTCTTCCTCTTCAGCTTTGGGAGATAGAATATAAAATTCTTCCTCTCCCATTTCGGGTTCGTCTTTGCCCCCAAGAGAAGACACCACCTTTTCAACTCCTAAAATCCGTGCCTCACAGGCACGGGGAATTTTATCCCGAATCCTGCGTAGGGATAAGTTAATGCCTAACACGTGTTGCCGGTTTAGTCTTTCACCGATTGAAAAAGACACCAGAATCTAGTCGGGGGCATTTTATCCCGAAGCCTAAGTAGGGATAAGTCAATGCTTAACCCGCGTTGCTGGGTGGTTCGTTCCCGTAAAAACAGCCGAGTCTACGTATTCAACATCGTAGCAACAAAAATCCATGCCTTTTATGCACGGGAAATTTTATCCCGAATCCTGAGCAGGGATAAGTCAACGCCTAACACGCGTTGCCGGTTAGCTCTTAACCGTAAAAAGAACAAAAGCCCACATATTCGACATTGTGGTAGGTTGTTATTCATAACGCCAAAATTCGTGCTTCACACGCACGAGGAATTTTATCCTGAATCCTGAGCAGGGATAAGTCAACGCCTAACACGCGTTGCCGGTTAGTCTTTTGCCATGAAAAGGACAAGAGCCCACATATTCGACATTGTGGCAGGCCGTTATTAATAACGCCAAAATCTGCCCCTCACACGCGCGGGGAATTTTATCCCGAACCCTAAGTAGGGATAAGTCAACGCCTAACTCGCGTTGCCGATTTAGTCTTTCATATTTTGAAGAAGACACCAGAATTCCAATCTGGGGACTTTTATCCCGAAACCTAAGTAGGGATAGGTCAGCGTCTAACACACGTTGCCGGGTAGCCTATTCCCGTAACAATGGCAAAGTCTACATATTCAATATCGTAGCATCAAGTCTAAAGGAGTTCATTCCTTTAGCACAACGTCATAGCCCGATTCAAACGGTAATCGGTAAAGGCACGCCAAATCCGTTGAAGGCGGTTTGCCAAAAACCTTAAAGTCTACGTCTGATACACGTCGCTGTTTAGTCTTTTCACAGGAGAAAGACGAAGTCTACGTATTCAATATCGTAGCACTAAAAGAGTTAACTCTTTTAGTATAACGTTACATACGGAATGGACTTAAACAATCCGCATGCTAGCCTGACTCAAACGATAGTCGGTAAAGGCTTATCAAACCCGTTGATGGCCGAGAATTTGCCAAAAATTCTATAAATGCGAGCCATTGACGTATCAGCTTCATTAGTTGGTCTCATGACTTGAACATCCAACAAACTTCAGGATGAGATCCACACGTGCAGATGAATCAGCTTTAATAGTTGGTCCTACAGCCCAACATTCGGGACCGTCACGCTCCAATGCCTTAAGAGCTTAAACTGTGTAAACTCCAACGGGTACATGAGTCTAAACTGTTTCCCATTTTGACAGGAAGTTCCTAGAGAATATTACATATAATAATTATTAAGGATAACCTGGCAACCTCCGGTGGGTACACGAGGTTAAACTGATTCCCAAAACTCCCAGGAGTACACGAGTATAAACTGGTTCTCCTCAGGTTAACGCGTAGCCTTAGGTCAACGCCGGTCAACGCGTTGCGATAAAAGTCAACGTCGATCGATTCGAAACCCTAAGGTCAGCGCCGGTCAACGCGTAGCCCTAGGTCAACACCGGTCAACGCGTTGTGATGAAAGTCAACGTCGTTCAAATCGAAACCCTAAGGTCAACGCTGGTCAACGCGTAGCCCTAGGTCAACGCCGGTCAACGCGTTGTGATGAAAGTCAACGCCGATCGATTCGAAACCCTAAGGTCAACACCGGTAAACGCGTAGCCCTAGGTCAATGCCAGTCAACGCGTTGCGATGAAAGTCAACGCCGATCGATTCGAAACCCTAAGGTCAACGCCGGTCAACGCGTAGCCCTAGGTCAACGCCTGTCAACACGTTGTAATTGATCCAAAAGTCAACTCAATGACATATCAACAAAAATCTACTCACCAATTACGGTTCAAGGCTTCAATAACGGTCAGACAATAAACGCAGTACCGAGAAAATCTTAGATATTCGATAAAATACAGAATATGCTAAAATATGGAGAAGTCAAGAATCGAAACCATCTGTAGGTCATTTAACACCGACTGAAGGTGGGGATCCATCATATCCAAAGCATTTCAGACTCCTCTATAAAAGAATAAGGCTGAAACACTTTGGAGGGGGTATCTGTAGGCGTCTAAAATTGTCTACGAGAGCCCGCACGAAACTCGAAGCAATGAATGGGCAAGTCAAGAAGATTCACCTAATCAGCGCGTGCGCGTCACTCAGCGCACTTACACCATTCAGCCTGTGCGCGTCGGTCAGCGCGCGTACGTCAAGCCAACTCATACGCGCCGGTCAACGCGCGCACGTCAATCACCGTGCGCGTCGGTCAGCGCGCGTACGTCAAGTCATCTCGTGCGCGTCAGTCAAACGCGTGCACGTCAAACCAACTCGTGCGCGTCGGTCAACACGTGCACGTCAATCAACTCGTACGCGTCGGTCAACACGCGCACGTCAATCAACTCGTACGCGCCGGTCAACGCGCGCACGTCAATCAGCCCGCGCGCATCGATCAGCACACGTATATTAACCAACGCGCGTTCAACGATCAGTCTCGCGACAAAGCATACAAGTCAACAAATCGACCGAATACGCGACAAGAATAAGTCCCGGAAGAAAGAAAACAGAAAAGGGAAAAAGTCGGCGAACCCGCGCTAGCGCAGGACGGGATGATCCGACCCGCGCATGCGCGGGTCGGATCGTTCCGACCCGCGCAAGCGCGGGACGGATCGGTCTACCGCGCAGTAATATACCCAAAACACGTTTTGACGATTTTAAAGTGGTTTCTCGCAGGATTCATCTGTTCTAGGGGTTCTTAACTGACTTGAGATCATCCCCAAACGTGGTTAGGCTGTTGTCAACTGAAGATAGAGCCAAATCACTTGTTCTCATCCAAATAACCTCTTCCGAAGCCCTATAAATACAAGCCTAGGGCCTCCTTTCAGCGGGACGATTGATTATCAAGACGAGGAGGTGCTGCCAGATTGTGGAGTCAAAGGAGCATGAATTTCAGCAAGGGTTGACAGATCTTGGCGAGTTCTTCGGCATAAAGAATGAGAGTTCGAGAGATCCGACGTCCGTTCCCGTCCGTCTCTTGAGATTAGGCTTGGTCTTAATCTCGAGAAGAGCCCTGATTTCGCTTGGTCGATCTCAGCGCTTCAAATCAAATACTTCCTCGGTGAAGACGAATCTCTGCCAAATTTTTCATCAACCGGATCCAGATCAAAGGCGGTCCACAGATAAACCCCGGCACAGGCAAAGATCCCACGCAAGCAGAAGACCGATAAACGATCTCCCTGCGTTTGTTTGATAAAATTGTAAACTTGTTTTATTTTCATTGTGTAAGGAGATCTTATACAAAGATCAACTTTTTATTTTATTCGAGTTTATTGTAACGACTAAAGTTGTAATAGATTCGATAGATTAACTTTTTTATTTTATTCGAGTTTATTATAATGACTAAAGTTGTAATAGATTCGATCGTAATGAATACAACAATTTTCGACGCAAATAAGTGTTTATCACTTTGTTCGTAATAATCGGGTTATCCCTAAGAAAAATTACATGTAGCATTCTTCCGGGAACTTTCCGTTACATGAATCATCCACCCCCAACTTCCTTCGCGAAACTGGGTTTAACATCATACTGAGTTACATGACTGGGTTATCCTTAAGAATATTACATGTAAAAATTCTCCAGGAACTTCCCGTCAAGAGTAGAAAACAGTTTAGACTCATATACCTATTGGAGTATTAAGAAGCAGTTTATACTCGTATACTCTTCGGAGTCGCGCCATTCTCATTTGGCTTATCCCAGTGTTTTGACGCTGGCTTCAACCAAGGTTTGGATGCTATTCTTGAGAGCAAAGCAATCCTTAGTAGGATGAAGGACCCTCCTGTGGTAGGCACAGTACTTTGGATCCGCCGTGTTATCAACTTCCTCCTGATCTGAGATAGGGGGTAGCTTGATCTTGTTATTTTCAAGGAGGGATTCGAAGATGGCTGGAACGTCTTCGTCCTTAAAGGGGTACTCTTTTTGGAGTCTCGAACCCGAAGTCTTCTGCTGTCTTCGAGGTTGCTGTTGCGACTTCTAGTTAGCGTCAATAGCTACTGCAGGTGCTCTCCCTTTACCACGGGAGGCGAAATTTGATTTCGCAGGGTTCGCCATAGGTTGGCTTCTTTCAGCTTTCTTCCTTCTGAGGAAGCGTTCGGCCTGCTCTCCGCGCATCTTTAATTCTTTCCAGTTGTTAGACGGTGCTACTCCTATAACTTCCAACACGTCCAATGAGAGGTTGTTGTGATAGGTTTGAAGGACAAAGTCCTCTGTGATCGGATCTCGGCAGTTCATCGTCTTATTCCGGAAGCGTTTGATGAAGTCATCGACCGTCTCGTCGTCTTCTTGCTTCTCATCGAAGAGTGTCCTGATTGACACCTCGGCATCATCGTCAAAGAAGTGAGCTAGGAACAGGTTCTCCAGGTCATCCCAGATGTTGATGCTTTCAAACTTGAGACGGCGGTACCAATCGAAGGCGGGCCCGCGAAGGGTGACAACGAATGACCAAACCATCAAGGCTTCATTGTCGGAGATCATACCTAAGTAGGACTTGAAGTAGATCAGATATTGAGTGGACGAACCCTTCCCGTCAAACGGCGTGAAGTTTATCAGGTTGAACTTCGCCGGATACGAGATCGAATCCCACTCTCTCGGGTAAGGACATGGAATGCTAATACTTTTCACCTCTCGATCAGACATCAGAGCGTTGACTTTTCTCTCTAGGCCATTCATCTTTTCGTCCTCGCTCGTATCGGGCTTTGGACGATTCTTAAGAGGAATAACGGGGCCACCCCCGGTATTGTCATCATTGGTGGGACCACCCCCAGCGTCGTTGTTTTTAGTGGGGCCACCCCCAACGTTCTGGTCAACGGGAGGATCATCAGTATTGATGTATTCATCCACGTCTGAATCGCTAACTGCTTGGCCAATATTGTTGTGACGACTGGATTCACCTAGCTGATTTGACAAGGCTCGGATCTGTTGGTCATGCTCTTCCCTCATTCGTAGCATAGCCATCTCCATTTCAATCTTGAATGCTTTTTTCTGCTTGGTTAGGGCATCCTTAAGAATTTTGGCGATTTGCTCGGTGTTGATTATGAACACCTCGCGGGATTGCCCTGGGCTAGATACCGTATTGCCAAAAGCGACTGCAGAGTTAGCATCCGATGCTTCATCATCTGAGGATAACCCTCTATGCATTCTTTGGTAGTCCCTACGTCTAGTGGTCCCTACGCATAGCCGAGTCAGACGATGCGATACGAGAGGGTCGGAGCTAGAACATAAATTGTGTAAGTGTCATCCTAAAATTTTAGAGAAAAACGGTATATCTCATTCTATAAGATATAGTCGTTATCTCATAACAGGTGTGACGATTTTCTATCCACCATATGTATAAAGGAGGTATGCGGGCATTATAACGGCATACCAAAACCTTTCAATACATATGGGATGATGTAAAATCGCCCCTGTGTATTATGAAGTGTGTTTTGTCAAAGCAAAACAAACACTTTTAAGCGTCGATCCCCTCAAAGGAGGATACCGGCTCTTCTCGAAGGTACCTCAAAGGATACAAACGAGGATCTGCAAGCAAATACAGGTGCATATATATATGGAATTTACGAAATACAGTATTTAAATTCGTGAAAAGGTGAAAGAAATATACCTCCACGTGAGGGTGCAGCAGGGGCAGCCTCCTCGGGGCTCTGAACAGTCGGTCGGATTCCCTTTCCTCGAGCTCTACGCGGCGACATAATGAATATGCGATCTACAGTGAAAGCCGATGGAAGTTAGGTTTTTTTTAATGTAAAATTGAACAAAATATCAAGGCTTATCTCAGAAATAATGCATGCACAGTCACAGGTTGCCGAAAGTCAAGATTTTGAAGGAAAGAGGGGAAACAAACCTTTCAAATCCAAATGAAATCTCTTCAAATCGAAGCACCACCCAAGTTAGAAACGAAGAGAAGAAGAAGAGGTGAAGAACTGGTCGAAAATCGCTCGAAAATCGCCCAAGAATCGCCTGAAAATCCTGTCTCGCCGAGCGAGACAGAAAACACTGTCTCGCCGAGCGAGACAGAAAACACTGTCTCGCCGAGCGAGACAGAAAACACTGTCTCGCCGAGCGAGACAGAAAACACTGTCTCGCCGAGCGAGACAGAAAACACTGTCCCGCCGAGCGAGACAGAAAACACTGTCTCGCCGAGCGAGACAGAAAACACTGTCTCGCCCAGCGAGACAGAAAACTCTGTCTCGCCGAGCGAGACAGTAAACTTTTCTGTTTTGCACTATGGAACAGTGGAATACTCCAATGGGGACACGAGTCTAAACTGTATTCCCACCCTCAACAGGAAGTTTCTGGAGAATATTAATCTGAATATTCTTAAGGATAACCTGAGGAATTCTCAATGGATATACCAATTCAATGGTAAATGCTGAATTCACAAGAGCAAGTATCAACTTCAATTCAAGATCTCGACAACGGTCAAGCGATAAACGCGACGCCGGGAGAACGTTAGCTATTCTACGAAGAACTGGATAGACTAACAGCAGAAGAGGGTAAACATTGAAGCCATTTACAAGTCCTTTCATACGATCTATTCAGCCAAGCATTGAAGGGATCGTAAGTAAAATCTATCTTATCCAAAGTATCCCATGCTCCTCTATAAAAGAATGAGTCTGGAATACTTTGGAGGGGGTATCTGTAGGCGTCAAAAAATGCTAATAGATATCCCAAGCATAGAGAAGATCACTCAAAAATTCACAAGAAAGGATTTCATACTGTTTTGGAAAAATCAAAACAAGTATGAACTGTCTCGCCAGCGAGACAGTCTTTGCTGTCTCGCCAGCAAGACAGTGTTGAAATAGTCAAAATTACATTTGTAACTGCCCTACACGTGTCTATTAACTGCCAAGGGACGTGGGAAACATCATGGGCGAAAATCACGTGGATAACTGCCAAAATAACGGAGTTTGAAACGTGAGAGAACAGTTACAGCGAGAAACTGCCATTTTCCGAGACAGCATTTACTGTCTCGCTGAGCGAGACAGCAAATTTACTGTCTCGCGGGTCGAGACAGCAAACGCTGTCTCGCCCA
The DNA here is from genome assembly GCF_001876935.1 of Asparagus officinalis. NCBI lineage: Eukaryota > Viridiplantae > Streptophyta > Magnoliopsida > Asparagales > Asparagaceae > Asparagus > Asparagus officinalis. Next base: position 62,990,959 of record NC_033797.1, on the reverse strand, counting down.
GCGAGACAGTAAACACTGTCTCGCCGTACTGACTTCTTCGATTGTTAAGTTTTTGCAGTTACTGACCCTTGAGGCTATAAATACCCCCCTAGGGTCACTTCTGACGAGGATCGAGCATTTGTTAGAGCATTCCAGAGCAGAGAGAGCAGAGATTTGAGTTCTTTTCTTGCAACGCCTTGAAATTAAGCTTCGACTTGATTTTAAGAAGAACGACTATCTTACTTCGATAAGATATCGTTTCAATTTCTACTTCGATAACGAAGTTAGAATCATAAGCCCCCTCTTCACGATCTGTGAATCGGCGGTCCACGAACCAAAGCGTTCCCGGCACAGGCAAAGTCCCACGAAAACGAGAATTGATAGACGATTTTCGTGTTTGTTTCTCAAGAGTTGTAATTTTTGTTTTGTTGTGTAGAAAAAGTCTTATAAAAAGATTATTCTTTCGAATTTGTTGTAATCGAACAAAGTTATAATGAATTCCACAGCAGCGACTTTTGAACCAAACACATGGTTGTGCATAATTGCATGCATATGTTACCCTTACACACTTGTTCCAGATGATGAACACCCTTGTGTTCTCTTATTGTGTATAACGCATGATCTAAATAAATAGATTGACAGTGGAACACTTGTATTGGTCCCAGTAACAGTCGTATTGAGGTACTGACAAACTCTTAGCAATTGACGTGTTCATCCATTGCCAAATTAATAGAGACTTTTGATCTTTTGATTAAGTAGTAGCTCTTTGTTTTAATCATGGAGGAATTGTGATATGTGCTTTGGACAAAAGCAAAAATTTGTGATGAATCTCAATCCTAATGTTGTAATATTGTTATTCGTTGTAATGAATTGTTCATTATATTAAGAATAAAGTTTGGTTAGTTTGTGTGTAAAACTTGGACTATTGTTTCTTTGTATGTGATGGACTATTGTGTGATATCTGGATGATTTGCTTTGATCAGTAAAAATTGAAAACCGTCCCCTTTGCTATATATAATTGTTCCCATATTTTTACATCTAAAAACCGTCCTCATTGCTAAAAACCGTTCCCATTGCTAACCGTCTCCTTTGGTATAAAAACTGTCCCCATAGATCACAAACAAAACCGTTCCCATAGACAACAAAACCGTCCTCTTAGATCAAACTCGAAACCGTCCCCATAGGTAAACCGTCCCCAAATGTTATAAATGGGAACAGTTCAAGAACCGCACTACTTGGATCATGAACTATCGCGTTAGACCAAGCACCACGGCGGTAAAGGTATCGGATGAGTAACCGTTCCCGTAGACCTATGAGGACGGTTTTATTGTCTAGCGGGACGGTTATAAACCGTCCCCATAGACCCATTTTTTGGTAGTGAGAGCTAGGGTTAGGAGCCGACCTACACAAGTGGGAGATGGGACTCACAGCGGCGGCCATCAGATCACAGAGATCGGAGGAGATTTAGAACTATCGGGTAGGAGAAGAAAATAGAGGGGCTAGGGCACATCAGATAAGAGAAGAGGGAGCTGGGCCTATTTGGTAACGGGCCATCTTATTTGGGCCAACAAAAATAACAACAATCTCCACCTTTGGCCCAAGGTAGTGCACAGAGGAAAAACATGAAACTGCAGGACTCATCATCGCCATATTATTACTTGTATGATCACAAAGAAGATACAAGCAATGGTAGAGAATACACAAAGTAAACTCTAGATCACAAAGATCGGGGTAAGATCACCAAGCATACCAAGTCCACAAAGGACCGAACTCTACCAAACGGTCATCGAGTTCAAAGGGAAAAATCACAAAGCTATTAACAAGCACAAAGCAAGTTAATAGGCCACAAAGGCAACAAACAAAGCAAAGTCAAAATTACCCAAAATCAAAATTTAAGATTCTTTGACACGATATAAATTTTTCAGCAGGCAAACACTTAGTACCCATGTCAGCAGGATTAAATTCTGAGGGAATTTTCTCTAACTTCATGTTTTCAGCGAAAGTTGTTTCCATTGCAGATTCCATTAAAACTTCGATCGTTTACAAAGAATTACAATGAAAATAAAAGAAAATACAACTCTCGAGAAAGTAACACAGAAATTGTTTATCAACTCCTGCTTTTGTGGGACTTTGCCTGTGCCGGAAACGCTTTAGTTCGTGGACCACCGATTCGTAGATCGAGAGGTTGTTTAAGGATCTCTCCTTCGTTTATCGAAGTAAAGATCTGAAAACGAATATCTTATCGATGTAAGATGTCCGTTCTTCCAAAGATCAAGTCTGAGCTTAGATCTCTAGGATTCACCAAATGATGCTTGTCAGAGGGTGAAAATTCTCTCTTTCTTTCTCAAAATCACCAAAGACTCAAGTATCTTCTGCTCCAAAATCCCTCTCTGTCCTTTAATTCGTGCCTAGGGAGGTATTTATAGGGCTCTCAGTGCACCACAGTTGAAACGGAGGCGAAATAACTGACTGGCCGTTTTCTCTTTGGCCGCTGCAGTCTACACTGCCGCGGCTATTGGCGCGGCAGTTGTAGGGAGGTATTTATAGGGGTCTCAGTGCACCACAGTTGAAACGGGGGCAAGATAACCGACCATGTGTTTTCTCTTTGGCCGCTGCAGTCTACGCTGTCGCGGCCATTGGCGCGGCAGTATAGGCTGCCGCGGCCAAAGAGACGGTTATGAGCACGTTCCATCGTGCTCAAAACCACTCTCCCACGAACTTTTAACCACCTTTTTCGTGGTTTAACCGCTTTTCCACGTCAGCACACGTTCTATCTTTGATATGCTGCCACGTGGACTTCAAAAAATCATCAAATAACTGTCTTATAACTGCCACGTCATCCTCTTATAACAACCGCGACACTATAGGCCGCCGCGCCTAAGCCGCGGCACCTTGGTCTGCCGCGCCATAGCCGCGGCGCCTTGGTCTGCCGCGCTATAGCCGCGGCGCCTTGGTCTGCTGCGCCTTAGCCACGACGCTTTGGATTGCCGCGCCTAAGCCGCGACACCATTGGCTGCAGCGCCACAGTGCTGTCTGATGACGTGTATTTCGTTCTTCTATGTTGTCTTGCATGGTGTTTGAATGTCTATAAGCATTTTTGACGCCTACAGATACCCCCTCCAAAGTATCTCAGACTCATCATTTCTTTTAGAGAGGAGTCTGGGACACTTTGGATATGATAGGCTTTCCCTGCAATTTCTCCAGTTCTTTGTTGAGGAAATTGCGTAGAATGGTCTGTGAATGGCTTCAATCCTTGACTTCTTTATCTCTTAGTCTACTCAATGCTTTGTAGAATAGCTAAGATTCCTCCGGTGCTGCGTTTATCGCGTGCCCGTCGTCGAAGTCTTGAATCAGAACTGTTGTTGAAGAATGGAGAAATAGTTTATACTCATATGCTCTATTGGAGTGTTCGGGAAACAGTTTAACCTCATGTACCCGTTGGGAGGTTCAAGGAGATGCAGTTTATACTCATATACTCATCGGAGTGTTCAGATGTGTATTCCAAATACAGCAAGAGATGTATGTGTTCAAACGTCGAAGAATTATCGTGCATGCACAGTATTTATACATGCCAGAGTGAACCATGGTGTGTTAGCTGCCGCGGCAGCTTACACTGTCGCGCTTTAGCGCGGCAACATAGACTGTCGCGCTCGAGCGCGACAGTGTCGAGTGCCGCGCAGCGCTTCGGCCAGTCAGATTATAACTCTGACGTTTGGGCTTCTTCGGGTCACCTTTCCCCGCCTCTTTGAGTTCGAAACCTCTTCCAAAACCCTATAAAAGGATTTTTTCTGGTTTTTCCCCTTTCCACCTCTTCATCTTTGCGTTTGCTCAAACAAAACCTAGGGTTTTAAGATCTAGGGTTTAGGGTTTTTTCCTGATTTCGAGCCTTTTCTCCGGTCTTTTCATCTTCCAGCCTTTGTTCACTTTGATCCTTGGTAAGACCGCACCCTTAGGTTGTGTTGTGGAGTTTGATTTTGGTATCTTATTTGGGATTTTACCAAAACCCTAATTATTTTTGTTTCTTAGACAGTTTTCATCATGTCTCCGAAGAAATCTCGTGTTTCGAAGGGGAAATCAACAGCACCAACTCCTGATGAGGTCGAGACCGCCATTCCTTCTCTGGGGGGTAAGCTTCTTCAACTTCTCTTCGTCTGAAATTATTGATTTTGTGCATATAACCTCGTTTGTCTCCGTTGAGAGGCATTCGGGAAGAGTTGACATCCCCCACCGAGGGGATTGACGCTTCAAAACACATACCTTGTTCAATCAAGGCATGTACCACAGTTAAGACACGGGTATTCGTCGAACTCGTGTCTTTTCAATATCAAAGGCCGCTGCTCAGTTACCGCGGCAACTCGTGCTGTCGCGCCTGAACGCGACAGTGTATGCTGCCGCGGTAACGCGCGACGGCCACATCTGTCGCGGCTGCTTAGTGCGGGTTTTCTCGCCTGTTAGCCTTTTTGGTCCAACTGTTTTCCAACCTTTCTTTGCAGTCCCCTTTCCTTCTGTGGCCTTCTCTGATAGAGAGGATCCAGGTCAAAGCGGTACTCTTCATGCCTCTTTCAACGGCGACTTCTTGGTTAGAGAAGCCCGCCAGTTTAGTGAGGGTCGTGATAATAGTATTCCAGAGTTGGTTCGTGAGGGAGGTCGTCGTACCCTGCGCGCTCTTTTGACTGATTCACCCCTAACTCCAATTCGAGATTCTACTGAACCGTTGAAGAAGACTGATTATCTGTTCGGAGATTCGGTAGAAGATCCAGACAAACTTTGCCTTGGCTCTGAAATCTGGTTGAATGAACATGAAGGTTCTTTTTTATTCCTTCCTCCATTCCCTCGACAGTACTCCCTTCTGCAATTGAGGAATTTGGCTGTTTCGAGGGAAATGACGTGGCGCTTGACAGAAGACCATGAGCACGTTCATTGTGGCTACATTGGTAAAGACATTAGCGCTCCTGGCTCTGTCGGTAGGCCTGATGTTCGTGGTCTTCACCCTGGTATATTTGGACCAGATGGTGGGCCCCAAAACGAACTGATGATAAGGGCCAACACCGTAAAGAATAGGCTCGCTCGGGTTGGTCGAGAACTTCCCATTCCAAGATTCAGGTGTTATGGATGGGTTCATTCTCTTCCTGACAAATGGTGGGCTAGGATGACCAAATACGTACTCCATCGTTGGGATCAGGAGTTGCGGGATTTGGGATTATATGCTCCAATCCGAGCTAGTATGCATGGTCTCCCAGTGAGTGCAGATCATTTTATGGCTTTGTTCGAGTCTTATATTCCGGAGACCAATACCTTTCTTACCAAGTATGGGGAATTAGGGCTTCCGCTCCACGAAATGATGAAGGTATCCGGATTGCCATTGGGGAATACTCCTTACCAAGAATATTTTCCTAATAATCGTCAGTTGATGAAAATGAAGAAGGCCTGCTCTCCTGCTTATGACATCCTCTGGGAGTTAACTTGTCATTATCAGATAGCGATAGCCAAGATTGAAGTGAAGAGTAAGAAGGCGGCTCGAGTCAGTTTAAAACAGTTCGCCGACTACCTATTTCAGAACCTTGAGAGCCCGACCGGTGAAGAAGTCTGTGAATCACCGATTCTGACCCCTTCTGACGTCAACCAGCTAATCACGAAGATTAATGCTCAGTCTTACAGAACTGAGTCATCTGAAGGTGGTTTTCTTAAGGGCACCAAGTTCAACACTTTCTTGTGGCAAGCCACAAAGAGAATGAAGCCTGCAACTCTTCTTTCCGGTTATCTGGCCATTTGGCTAAAGAGATGTGTAGTGCCGCATCAGTCTTCTGAGGCGCTTCCTCTTGAAGTTCTCTTTCCCGCCGTGCAACTAGTTGTCAGAGGCAGGTTATCTCTTCTTTCTGCTATGATTGCTGACCTCCATAGCGGTTTGCGTAACCTAGCCAACACCTTTACCAAAGTGGGTGCCGAGCCTTCAACTAAGATTCCTTTGTCGAGCGTCGAATTTCCGTACACCTATTTGATGGCGTGGCTAGTTCTCCATCGATCGGACATGATGTCAGCGCCTGATGCGTCTGATCCAGAAATCCCCTTGCTGCAGCTCTTAGAAGGATGTAAGTGGTTATATCCTTCCCGACCATGGACTGACCGTGTGAGGCAATTCAAGAATGCCAAATGCTGGGAATTCTATAAGTGTTTCCCTCGGTTTTCTGGTGCCTATAATGACACGCTTGTTGACGAGGAAATGCCTGGGGCTAACAGGACCTCTCTCGATACGGGTAGTTTTCATTGGCTCATGAACATTCGCCCAGGCTATAATGTTTTTCGATCGAAGAACATTTGCAGGATTGAGCCTTATTTTCCTTGCCGTTTTGCGCGACAATTCGGCTACGATCAATTGTATATCGGGAATCCCAATAAATGGTTGATAAACTGCGGAGGCCTTATTGATGGGGTACGTGCCTGGTTCTGGAATGTTGCTGGCTGTACCGGAGCTCGATTTAGTTTGCCTGTCGCTGAGCCTGGTCTTTACTTAACCTTCCTCTACTGCCGGTGGATTTTAGCCGCCAATACTCCTCTTGCGAAGAAGAAGCTCCACGAACTGGAATCCGAGGCTGTAGTTCGGAGAATTGTATCAAAAAAAGGAAAGGAGCCCGCTACGTCTTCTCGTAAAGGAAAACAGGTAGCTGATTCCGAAGAGAGCGACGACTTCGAGACATCCAGCGAAGAGGATGAGACCCGAGGCGACGCAGAGGGTGATGTACCTTTGTCTCCCGTGGCTCACAGGACTCGTCGAGCTTCTTCGCCCAAATTACCCGGTGCTCCTTCAAAAGGTATACAAATGAAGGAAAAGAACATTCCCCTGTCGTCCTCCAACAAGATGACCTTGAGATGGCTTTCTCAGGAGGGAGAGGCAGAAGAAGAGGAAGAAGAGGTTGCCCCGCTTATTAACAGGAAAAGATCTCGGCTTACTGCTCCTTCTGAGGTTCAACCTCAGCCGACTCAAGGAACCGAATTACGTACCAAGTTTCGACATGAAAGCTCCGAGGTTCCTCGAGATTCTCGTGCCTCGAAGAGGATTAAAAAGACGGCTCATCGGGAACGCCAACTTTCTCCGTTATTTGAGGAGAAGTTTACTCAGGATCTTCCAGTTGATGAAAGGGGTAAAGTTTCATCTTCATCTCCTTTCTGTTATCTTATTTCTTTTTTGAATAAGGCGTCGCATTTATTCTTTTATCATTGCAGTTGAATCAGAAGAGGAAGGGGAAATCGTGCCCAAGCCTTCTTCTCCGGGTTTAATGGATGTTGATGAATCTAGCTTCACTGAACAAGTGCACAAGGCTATGAACGAGGAACCCCTTCATATGGACATTGTTCCTCCTCCAGCCACCACATCGACCTCGCCAACCGCAGATACAGGTACTGATGTTTTCTCCTTTGGGGGACATTTTCGGAAGATAAGTGAATCAGAACGTGTTCCTCTCCTACTAACTTGTGCGCTTTATCTTCTTTTAGTTAAACTAAAGGAGGTGAGTGCGGGTAGTAGCGCTGCTAATCCCGCAACTATTGTTGAAGGTAATCTCACTTTATTTGTTTTGATTCTTTGATAGTTCTTGTATATGTGTTGACGAGTTCTTCTGTTTAACAGACATCACAGTCGACGAACCGGGAGATATCGAACTTACCCATGATATGGGTATCGGAGATTTCGATGAGCGAGACTTCGATCTTGACATTTCTGAAGATGTACACCAGGAGATCTCCGATATACTATCAAATCCGGTTCCATCCGCTACTGCAGGACCAACTACTCGAGTTGATTCAGCTGAAGCAGATGCATCAAAAGGTATACCCTTTTAGACTCCAGTTTTCAACTGTACTTTCATCTGTTATTGTTCTTGAAGGACTGAAATAAGAATTTTAGACGTAGGACCAACTAACGAAGTTGATGCGTCTACCGTCATCGGTGAATGTGATCAACCTGAAGGTCTGGGTTTCTTACTCTTGGCAAGTCCCCCAGCTGAAGTTGAACCACCAGTCACTGCTCCCCCGACTTCCGCTATTGTCGAAGCTGAACCTGTTGTGCTTTCTGCTCCGACTCTAGTGGATCATGAAGTAGGAGGGTCAAAGGATACAGCGGGAGAACAACCCCCTGCCGCTTCGACTCAGCTTGGTACGTTTTGTCTAATCGTGCTTTGAAGTTGGATTAATACTTGCGGAGTGATCATTCATCCTTTTCTCGTTGACAGAACTTGTTCCTCAAGATTTTGTCGCTTTGGATCCGAAGCCATCAGGTGTTTCAGGTGAACAACCGTCTCCTATAGTAACTCAACCGACGATCGTTATTCCTGAACAGATCCCTGTTGTTATAGAATCTGCTCTGACCTCAACAAGCCAAGGTAACTCGGTCGTGAATTCTTCCAGCGAGCGTACATATTCTTGTACTTAACTTATTTGTTCTCTTTGCAGCTATTTCTTCTTCATTGTCCGAGCGGATTCAAGTTTTATTGGCAGATGAAGATCCGGACAAAGCTGCCCTCTGTGTTGACGTCCAAAGCTTCGTTCATTTCTTAAACGCCATGGTCGATCGGATTCTTCTTAAAGGTTCACCATTTGAACTTTTCAGGAAGTCTCTCGATCGCCATGTATCAGGAATTAAAGAACAGGGGTGCACCGAATTATCTAACTCCATAGAAGCTTATTTGGTCGATCTTAAACAACACATTGAACAGTTACAGAACTTTCGAGTTGATGGCGCACCTTCTTACATCGCTTCCGAAATGGACCTGAGGCTACAAGCATGGCGTGATTCTCAGAAATCCGCTGAATCCGAACTTCAAACACTGAAGACTCGCATTGATCAACTCCGGGTGAGTGCTGCCAAGAAAGCTCAAATCAAGGTAGACCTGTATCGTGATTTGGAATCACGTCGGACAGAGGTAGCCCAGTTAGAGAAACGACTTGCCGAAGCTAAGGATGCTTGCGAATTTTTGGAGTCTGATCTAGCAGAAGTAACTCAAGCTGAGGTGGATATACTCCGGCAACTTAATTTCCAGAACAAGACTTTTGATGACAAAGAACAAGAGGTTGCCAGAATTCAAAGTATCGATGAAAGAAAATTTAAAGCCAAACTGATACCTGAGCTCGAATTGGCTTACGCGACAAAGCTTTCTAAATTAGAAGATGAATTCCGTCATTACAAATTATTGTAATTTTGAAAACATGCATCTTTTCTTTTGTGCTGCTTTGCTTGAACTCTTTTGGTTAATACAATGAACTTTTCTTTTTTATTGAGATTTTATTATGATTACTCATTCTTGTTTAGAATAAATAGTCATAATACTTATAGGATTTTTGGCAAATCCTCAGCCATCAACGGATTTGATATGCCTTTACCAACTACCGTTTGAGTCGGGCTAGTATGTGAATTATCTAAGTCCGTTTCACATATAACGTTGCGCTAAAAGAATTAAACTCTTTTAGGCTTTGAACTATCATATTGAATATGTAGGCTACATGTGTTAGATGTAGGCTTATCTCTAATAAGGGATAGAGATAACATCCCCCATGTGATATGGATTTTAAAGTGTGAATAGGTTGCGCTTCCTATATAGGACAACGAACCCGAAATCAGAGAGGAAGAATTTTATATTCTATCTCCCGGTCTCTTGTTTGTTGGTAGAGATAAACCCAGAATTGGAGAGGAAGAATTTTATATTCTATCTCCTGGTCTCTTGTTTGTTGGTAGAGATAAACCCGGAATTGGAGAGGAAGAATTTTATATTCTATCTCCTGGTCTCTTGTTTGTTGGTAGAGATAAACCCAGAATTGGAGAGGAAGAATTTTATATTCTATCTCCTGGAGCAAAAGAAACTCGAAGTGGGATCTTCACTTAGAGAATCTGGATTGACCTGAATAATCCTAACTGTCGTAAGGTTTGATTACTCAATTCGAAAGTGGATCTTTCGTTCGCAAAATGAATCGAAAGGAGATTTTGGTTGTGGTCCTAACTGTAGTAAGGTTTGACCAAGTGGGAGTTTTGAGGATCTCTCGTTCATGGAAGGAATCGAGAGGGGATTTTGGTTTTGGTCTTAACTATTTAAAGGTTTGACCAGGTGAGAAATTGGAATAGGGTACAAATAACAATGAGTTCGTTGATTTGCACGAACTACTCGATGGGAAATTTTGATTTCAAACATTTAACATGAAATAATTTGTCAACTGACACCGACTGACGATGATTGCTCAATCCGACCGGTGGAGGTTTCATAGCGTGAAATTATAAATTATTGAATCTCATCTTCCATGATCACATTACAGGGTTTTGTGAGGAAAGATTAACTTGTCATTAAATCTCATCTCAACAAAAGTAGTAAAAGGTTCCTAATTATTTTCATAACAATTAAGAACGTATCATTCGCATAATCAGTTCTCATTTAAAATAATCAACTGATATCGGGTTATCCTGAAATATCCCATATAGGATTTTCTAGAAACTTCCCGTTTTACGTAAGTTATCCTGAAAGCATTACGGATAATACTTTTTCAGGAACTTTCCATTGATTGGCATCATCAATTTGTTGCCATCCTGAGTAACCAGGCGATAGGCACCGTTCGAGTAGACTGTTTCTACTACAAACGGTCCTTCCCATTTAGGTTCAAATTTGCCTTTCTTCTTAGAAGTGAGAATCATAGGTCTTCGAACAGCGAGAACTAAATCTCCTTCTTTAAAGCTTCGTCGTCGGACTTTTTTATCGAAAGCCCGAGAAATTCTAGCTTGATAAAACTCGATCTGTTGTTGAGCTTCCAAGCGTTTCTCATCTAATATCTCTAATTCCTCGAGACGTTTCTGATGATGTTCTTCCGTCGTCATTCCCGTTACGAGAGCGATACGGAGAGAAGGAATCTGCACTTCCAATGGAAGAACGGCTTCACACCCATACGTTAAAGCATACGGGGTGGCTCCTGTAGGCGTGCGGACGGTCGTACGATAAGCCCAGAGAGCTTCGCCGAGTTTGTCGTCCCAATCTCGTTTATTGGTTTTCACCAATTTCGCCAGAATTTTGATGATAGTCTTGTTAAAAGCTTCGGCCAGTCCGTTAGCTGTAGGATTATAAGCGGTTGACGAAACGTCCTTAATCCCGAATTTACCGCAGAACTTGATGAATGCGTTGCTCACGAACTGAGGACCGTTGTCGTGTACTATTCGCCTTGGCACACCGTATCGATATATGATATGGTGTTTGATAAATTTGATGACATTAGTCGTCTTTACTTCTCTAAGTGGAACTGCTTCTGCCCATTTCGAGAAATAATCGGTGATTGCTAAAATAAAACGGTCCCCTTTAACCGAAGGCGGAAAAATAGGACCTACAATGTCCATTCCCCATGTCTCAAACGGCCATGATGTCGCCGAAGGATGTAGATACTCAGGGGGTATGTGCATATAATTCGCATGTAATTGACACGCTTCACATTTTCGTGCGTAGTCGACTGCGTCTTTTACCATAGTTGGCCAGTAATACCCGATTCTCCTAAGTCGATCACAGAGCTTAGGACCGGGCTGATGTGCACCGCATATTCCATCATGCGCTTCTTTGAGTGCTTGTTCCGCTTCTTTTCCGGATAGACAACGGAGTAAAAGACCATCATACGATCGTCGATACAACATTTGCGCTGCGGCATTGTAATAAAATCTCGGTGCTCTTCGTCGAATCGATTCCCTTTCTCTTACATCTTCAGGTAATATACCATGTAAGACATAGTCGATAATAGGAAAACGCCAATCTCGAACTTCAGGTTCAACTCCTATTGAGTAAACCTCTTTGGCATTCGAATCGTAGATTGGGACAATAAGCTGGTGTATATATATATATATATATATATATATATATATATATATATATATATATATATATATATATATATATATATATATATATATATATATATATATATATATATATATATATATATATATATATATATATATATATATATATATATATATATATATATATATATATATATATATATACTGTGCGCAATAATAAAAATATGATTACTTGACACTTTGTTTCTCGAGATGTTTCATGTTAATTTATCACACACCTAGTTTTATACTTATCATGTTTTGTATTGTGAAATAGTGACAAAGAGTTTTTATATTTTGTTTATAAGATAATTTTAGAATATATGAAGAGTTTTTGAGCTTTATTTTTGATTTGGATAATGCAGATATTTATTCTTTATATATATAAATGTGTATTTATGCTAAAATATGTCAAACAAAAGGTTGTAATTGTTAAAAGATGATCAAAGATCCACTATCTTATGAAATCCACAAAAAATTTAGTGTGTTCATTAAAAGATGGTCGATGACATACATTTGTGGAATATTTTGGGAAAATATCAAAGAGTAGCCATCATGTACTGAATATTTTTATATTTAGGGATGGTGTGAATCACCCACTAAACACTATTATTCTTCCTCATAAATCTTATATGGTTGCGGTGATAAGACGATACTTTGGTTCATAGTTTCTAAGGTATCCACTATCTTATGAAATCCACAAAAAATTTAGTGTGTTCATTAAAAGATGGTCGATGACATACATTTGTGGAATATTTTGGGAAAATATCAAAGAGTAGCCATCATGTACTGAATATTTTTATATTTAGGGATGGTGTGAATCACCCACTAAACACTATTATTCTTCCTCATAAATCTTATATGGTTGCGGTGATAAGACGATACTTTGGTTCATAGTTTCTAAGGTTGAGATAGTTCAAGTCTTATCATTGCTCATTATTCACTTTGAATATTTGAATTTGTCATATTAAACTAGTATAATTCTTTTTTACTATTTGTTTCATATACTTTACAATGATATTTCATTATTTTTTGTGTGATTTTTGATGTGATTTTTCTCGTATTCAATTTTTTTACTGGATTTTATCTTGTGTGTTATATTTTCTATAAATTCTTGTGTGAACTAGTGTGCATTTATTTTTCTTACATGTTTGGATAATTTTTATCTGTATTTTTAAGTATAAAGTATAACCATTAGTGTGTTTTCCACTTTTGCTAATAGAAAAAGGGACAGAATTTTGGTGTGAAATTTAAAAATTTTAATGATCTATGCATGAGTGGAGTTTTGGTTAAGTAATTTTATATTTTGTTTTAAGTTTTTAAAATTATTGAAAATACTCGATGCATTGTTTCAGGGGGAGTTTTGACAATACCCGTGCTTGATTACACTTTACATGAATGTATGAATGTAGAGGGATCATTGCGTATCTTTTTCTTTTGCATGAGAGTGTATTTATACTTATTTTTGATCTGTATATATCTCAAATTTGCATATATTTAGGTTTTTTAAATTTCAATCTTGTTATTATCAAAAGAAAGAGATTGTTAGGATGTACTCTCTACAATAGCTCTTATTTGAGTAACAACAAACTCTCATTTGGTTCTAGTTATTTGAGATGATTAATACAGATAAAAATAGGTATATGAAGAGAATTTGGCAAAATGACATGAAAATCAGCACGAAACCTAATTTCAGCCTTAGACCCATCGATGGGGTCAGGAACACATCATAGGATTAAGGTCATCGATGGTCTACAAAAATAAATTACAGATTTTGAGAAATAGGAATTCAACCCATTGATGATTTATAGACACCGTTTAGGGCAACATCGATGGTCGTGAAGGCCCATCGATGTTAAGACAACAAAGTCCAAAATTGTTGATTTAATCACATTTGTTGGTTGATCCTTTTCATCTTCAACTTTCACTACGATTAGAATATCTCTTTCCTAATTAATGAGATGCCATATAAGATTGAAAGAGATGAATTTGAAGGGAATGATTCAAAAGAGAACTTGAAGAGAGAAATTCTACGATTTGTTTGAAGAAGATTGAATTGGTGTTTTGAAACCCCGGAACCTCAACAAACTCTTCCTCATTGACTCATTTATTTTGGATACATCTCCAGCAGGAAGATTTCCTTAGTTCTCATCGTCTCAGTTTACTGTTCTTCACCAAGCTTCACATTGATTCATCGAAGGATAATTTGTTAACAAAGGAACTATAAGATCTTTTATATTTTCTGTGCTTAAACTGTGTTTGGTTGTTTTGTTTCAAATTTATTTTTGTGGTGTACTCAAGCTGATGATAATTGAGGGTTGGTACTAGTTAGGGCTAGGTGTTACTCATTGTGGAGAGTTAGATTAGACAACTGGTTTTAGATAGATTTCAGGGTGTGACTTTTGTAAGCCTACTGAATCGGATTGTGATTCAGTAGAACTCTTGACATAGTGATGAAGCCCCTTCGTGATGTGGAAGAGTAGGTCCGAACCACTATAAAATCTTGCATAGAAGTTGGCTATTCTTTGCTTTATATATTCCACTACATATTCTTTGTTTTAAGCGAAAAATGATAACAATCTTGTTCACCCCCTTTGGGCTTGCATCTCAGATGCAACAATATTGGGAAAAAAATATGTGCTCAAAACCATATCTATTTTTTTATCTATTGCATCAGCATGCATTTATTCTTTGCCAAGTTTGATGAGATGATTCATAGTCCATATTTTTTGTTACTCTCTAAGTGCAACATTGTTGTCTAATAAAAAAATATGTGCTAAAAATCATATCATATTACCCTTAAAAAAGAGAAAGAAAAGAATTCGTTATCTCAAACCATTACATATTAATTGCATAAATACTCCTTGACATATCACCTAGACTATAATAGTCATAACATGTTACAAAATGCAGTAAAAGTAATTATGCTATGCAAATAGTTAAAATTCTCTTCTTAGATAATATTCTTGTGTATATCGTTATTACAATGTGGACAATTCTATTCTTTACTTTTGTAATAGGTCTAATAATGGATAGACCTTATGTAATATCGCCTAATTGCAGATAGACCCCCCCTCTTTAGTTATTTTGTTGCAGATAAACCCACCTAGCGATTCTTTCCCCCCCACTCTATTACCCTCAAAAGGACAAAACAAAATAATTTGTTCTTTTTTTTCAGGGATTGAAGATTCAAAAAAATTACATTGAAGAGATTTTTCTATAGTAATAGAATTACATGTGGTTTATCCACAATTGGGCAATAGTATAGAGGATTTATAGACAATTAACTCTTTATAAAAATATGAACTAAGACAGTCCTTTCCTTTGGAAAAAAAATCTTCTCTATTAGGTATTTGTATAGATATGTAGATTTCTAAAAAAATGGAGTTTATTCGATGTGTCGATCTTCAAATATTGTTGTTCTTTTTTCCATGACTATATTTTCCTCATGCCAGTATTAATTAACTTGTTCGAAGTTAACTAGATGTTCATTTTTGGATATTACTGTTGGATAGTAGGTTCCTAATCTGTTTTGGTAACATGTTATTAGGATTTTTAATCTATTTTAGTAACATGATTCTTAATCTATTTTGGTAATAGGTTATTAGGATTCCTAATTTGTTTTGTTTTTAGTTTTAGAAATCCTAGTCTGTTTTGGTTTTAGGTTTTCTATATATATGGAACGCCTTAGAAGAGATTAGGATCATCAAAATGTAGAGAGTTGTAATCAGAGATTAGAGAGACTTTTCAGCATTGTGAGAGGGAGATATTGTGAGCAAGTTGAGAGCTTTCGTTGAGGGTTAGTTTGTGAGTTTTGTGAGATTGTAACCCTTTGTACTCTCCTTGATTTAGTGAAATTTCCCCATCCTCTCCACGTGGACGTAGGCAAATTACCAAACAATGTATATCTCTGTGTTTGTGATTGATCTGTCGTATTTCAGTTTTGGATTATGCTCGTATGTGGTTGGTTCTCTTCTTCCGTGATCACAGATTTGTTCCGTGTGCGAGCAAGCTTCCGCATAGGTGTGAAACAATTGGTATTAGAGCTCAGATTTTAGATCTAGGATTTTGGCATTAGGTGGAAGAAGATTCGTTGTGGAAGCTTGGTTCTTGGAGTTCTAGGCTTCGGTGGAGATAGGATTTAAAGTTATTATTGGAGATCTCGCTTTCCTCGTGTGGTTCGGAGTTCTATTTGGAATCCAATCTAGGGTTCAGTTGGGTAATTTCTTATTCCTTTCAAAGTTTGAATCTTAGTTGGGTAATTTCTTATTCCTTTCAAAGTTTGAATCTTTCTTTACAATTTGGAGTTTGCGAGTATGAGTGAAGAAGTTGGTGAAAGCAGCAAGATGAGTTTGAATCTTTCTTTACAATTTGGAGTTTGCGAGTATGAGTGAAGAAGTTGGTGAAAGCAGCAAGATGATGAGTACAGTCCAAGTTGGTTTTCAGAATACCAAAATTAGTGTGGTGAAGTATGATGTCAAGATCAACTTTGGTTTGTGGATGAGCGACATTCAAGATGCGCTCAATACTGAGAATTTAGAGGAGACCATCATGGTCCAAGAGAGACCATCAAAATATGAAGAGGCGATATGGCAAAAGATGAATAGGAACGCTTATGAGGTGATCATATCCTGTTTGGAACAGGAATTGAAGTATGATGTGATTGGGGTGACGTCTGCAATGAAGATGTGGGAAATTCTTAACAATAAGTGCCTTACGAAGAGTGTTGAGAATCGTTTGCACTTACTGCAAAGATTATTCAGATTTTTGATGTTCCGAGGCACCTCACTAGCGGCTCATGTGAACAACTATACTAAGTTGTTGTCGGACTTGGAGAATGTTGATGAGAAGATATCGGATGAGTACAAGGCGATTATTTTGTTGGGCTCCTTACCGGATGAGAAGTATAATACCTTCGTACTTATTTTGTTGAATGGGAGGTCTTCTATCAGCTATTGTGAAATTACTAATGCTTTGACAAAGTATGATTTTAGGAGGAAAGACAAAGAGACTTTCGTGCTTGTACTTCAGGAGAGGCCTTGTCAACAAGAGGTAGAAGCTCATATCCAAAAGGTGATAATAAAGGAAGGTCAAAGTCAAGAGGTCATCACCAGCTAGGAAAGAACCAATGTGCATTTTAAAAGGAGCAAGAACATTAGAAGAGAGACTGTCCAAAGATCAAGGAGAAGGAGAATAGCAAGAAGAAGGGCCTGAAGGCTAATGAGGTGAATATTGCGAAAGACGATGATTCCGATGATTCAAGCTTTTCTCTATTGATTACTCCAGAAGTGAACCATTTGGATGTATCAGATTGGATGCTTGATTCTGGCGCTACTTATTGTTCGCGGGGAAAATCGTTGCTTTCTTCATTAATGATTCCATTGTACACTCTTGTAATAGTCTATCGATTACAAAGATCCGGTCTTTTTATAAGATCCGGTTACAACGAAAATCAAATTGAAAAGAAATGAAAATTACAACTTTGTTTCCTTGTTTGTCGAACGAATCGCGAGCTCCTGTTTTGCGGTCGCTCGCTTTGTGGGTTCTTTGCCTGCGCCGGGGTTGTTTGCCGTGGACCACCGCGCGATCTAGATCCGGTCGGATCTACGCAGTACAACGGGTATTATTTCACCAAGGAAATAATAGCCGGGGAGGATTGTTTCACTAAGGAAACAATCGTCCAAGTCTCGGGATCTAAGACCAAGCTTAGATCCGGAGTGTAGCAACGTAGATCTGAGATCCGGTCCTATCGAACTCCTACCTTATTTGGCGTTGATGATCGTCGAGCACCAGATCTGGATGTGCAAGTCCTCGAAGTCCCAAAGCTTGAATCTTGTTAAGTTCTGAGTCTTGAGTTTAGCAGGGCTTCGCCTCCTCCAAAATTTTCCAACCCTCCTCAATGAACAAGGGGGTGGCCTATTTATAGGCTACCCTCACTGTGCCTTGGGCACAGGGTGGCCGGCCACAAGTGGCTCGGCCACCGAGCCACCTAGGTAGCTGCAGTAAATCCGGATCCCGATTAGGCAGTAAATCCACTTCTGAGTCTGAGTCCGAAACTGATCTTGATTCGATCGTGATTCGTCCGAGTCCGCTCTTGTTTGAATGACTCGTTGATTTCCCGAACCGTTGGCTTGATTCTACGCTTGAATGGATGTATTCCGTTGCTTGCGTGCGATTCGTCGATCTCGTCGCCTCGTTGGTTCGTCTGTTTGTGCCGAGCTGTGCTAAGGGACCTATAAGCAATTTTATATGCCTACAGATACCCCCTCCAAAGTATTTCAGCCTCGTTCTTTTATAGAAGAGTCTGGAATACTTTGGATATGATTGTCCCAACCTTCAGTCGGTGTAATGGGACTTTGGAATGACTTCCGTTCTTGATTCCTTCAATCTTCCAGGCTATTCGGTGCTTTGTCGAATGTCTGTAAGAGTCCCGGTGCTGCATTTATTGTCTGACCGTTGTCGGAATTTTGAACTTTGAAGTCGGTTCCTGGTTTTCTGATTTTTAGCTCGTGCTTGTTGGTTGAACACAGAACTGACCCTCGAATGTCGGCGTTGAGTCTTTATTTGTGACGCGTTGTCCGGCGTAGTGTTGTTGAGTTATCCTTAAGAATGAAAATATTCTCCAGGAACTTCTTAACCAACAATAGGGAATAGTTTATACTCGTATACCTTATTGGAGTATTAAGAAGTAGTTTATACTCGTATACTTTTCGGAGTGTTAAGAAGCAGTTTATACTCGTATACTTTTCGGAGTATTAAGAAGCAGTTTATACTCGTATACTTTTCGGAGTATTAGTTCTTTCATTGCAACGCATTGATAGGCGTTGACCTAGGGTCACACGTTTTCCGGCGTTGACCTTAGGGTTTTGAACGTCGTACGTTGAATTTTTGCTCGCAACACGTTGACTGGCGTTGACCTAGGATCACGCGTTGACCGGCGTTGACCCTAGGGTTTCGAACGTCGTACGTTGAATTTTTTGCTCGCAACGCGTTGACTGGCGTTGACCTAGGGTCACGCGTTGTCCGGCGTTAACCTTAGGGTTTTGAACGTCATACGTTGAATTTTTGATCGCAACGCGTTGACTGGCGTTGACCTAGGATCACGCGTTGACCGGCGTTGACTTTAGGGTTTCGAACATCGTTGGATGCTCAAGTCACGAGACCAACTAATGGAGCTGATGCGTCAGTGACTCTCGTACTTATAGGATTTTTGGCAAGTCATCAGCCATTAACGGGTTTGATGAGCCTTTACCGACTACCGTTTGAGTCGGGCTAGCATGCGGATTGTTTAAATCCGTTCTGCATGTAACGTTGTGCTAAGAGAGTGAATTCTCTGAGACTTTGTGCTATGATGTTGAATACATAGGCTTCGCCATTGTTACGGGAATAGGCTACCCGGCAACGTGTATTAGACGTTGACTTATCCCTACTTAGGCTCCTTTTGGTGTTATTAATAACGACCTGCCACAATGTTGAATATGTGGACGGGTGTTCTTTTTAACGGTTAAGAACTAACCGGCAGCGCGTGTTAGGCGCAGACTTATCCTTACTTAGGTTTTAGGATAGAATACCCCAGAATCGAACTCTGGTGTCTTTTTGTACGGAAAAAGACTAAACCGGCAGCGCGTGTTAGGCGCAGACTTATCCTTACTTAGGTTTTAGGATAGAATACTCCAGAATCGAATTCTGGTGTCTTTTTGTGCGGAAAAAGACTAAACCGGCGATGCGTGTTAGGCGTCGGCATATCCTTTCTTAGGATTCAGGATGAAATTCCCCATGCGTGTAAGGCATGGATTTTGGTGTTATTAATAACGACCTGCCACAATGTTGAATATGCGGACGAGTGTTCTTTTTAACGGTTAAGAACTAACCGGCAGCGCGTGTTAGGCGCAGACTTATCCTTACTTAGGTTTTAGGATAGAATACCCCAGGATCGAACCCTGGTGTCTTTTTGTACGGAAAAAGACTAAACCGGCAACACGTGTTAGGCGTGAGTCTGGAAAATTTAGATAAACTTGCCTTTTATAGGATGGGTTATCTAAACTGAAAATGGGTTCTTCGTTTATCGAAGTGGAATTTCAACTTTGGCTATAACCATGGGAAGGCTTGACCAAAGAGAAAGAGAAGGGAGTTCTTTCGTTTATCGAAAGGGGACTCCGAAATGAAAATGGACCTCTTGCCTATGGAAAGAGTCAAGAGGGCCAGATGGATACTTTTGGTGGACTCACTGTCAATTGAAACTGATCAGTGAGGGATTTTGGTGGTGACAATGATTTTGGGTTATCCTTTAGAATATTAAGTGTAATATTCTTCGAGGAACTTCCCGGTAAATGAGTTATCCTGAATGTACTAGGGATAGTACTTTTTCAGGAACTTCCCATTTATTGGCATTAATTGCCTGGCGCCCTCTTGAGTAATCAGGCGATATGCGCCGTTTGAATAGACTGTGTCTATTACAAACGGTCCTTCCCATTTGGGTTCGAATTTACCTTTCTTCTTGGAGGTGAGAATTATTGGTCGGCGAGCAGCGAGGACCAGATCTCCTTCCTTGAAGCTTCTCTGTCGGACTCTTTTGTTAAAAGCCCTAGACATCCTGGCCTGATAGAACTCAATTTGTTGTTGGGCTTCCAAGCGCTTTTCATCCAGCCTCTCGAGCTCTTCGAGACGCTTCTGATGTTGTTCCTCCATCGTCATCTCCGTTGCGAGGGCGATCCGAAGGGACGGAATCTGAATTTCCAGCGGTAGCACAGCTTCACATCCGTACACCAGCGAATACGGGGTGGCACCTGTAGGCGTGCGTATAGTGGTGCGATAAGCCCAGAGTGCTTCACCGAGTTTATCGTCCCAGTCTCGTTTATTGGTCTTCACGAGCTTGGACAGGATCTTAATGATCGTCTTGTTAAACGCCTCCGCTAATCCATTCGCGGCGGGATAATAAGGTGTTGATGAAACGTCTTCAATTTTGAACTTGTTACAAAATCTGATGAAGGCGTTGCTTATAAATTGCGGACCGTTGTCATGAATGATCCTTCTTGGCACGCCGTGTCTGTAGATGACATGATGCTTGATGAAATTGATGACGTTGTTCGTCTTTACTTCTTTAAGCGGAATTGCTTCAGCCCACTTTGAGAAGTAATCCGTGATCGCCAGAATGAATCGATCGCCTTTGACTGAGGGAGGAAAAATAGGACCGACGATGTCCATACCCCAAGTCTCGAACGGCCAAGACGTGGTTGACGTGTGCAACTGCTCTGGCGGTTGATGCATATAATTTGCATGTATTTGGCAAGCATGACACTGTCGGGCGTACTCGATCGCGTCACGAACCATTGTGGGCCAATAGTATCCCATCCTTCTGATGCGATCATACAGTTTATTGATTAGCACCACCAGCAGCTGCAGGTGCCTTGCCCTTACCACGAGAGGTGAAGTTTGAGTCCAGCGGATTAACCGTCGGTTGGTTCCTCTCGGCCTTCTTCCTTCTAAGGAATCGCTCAGCCTGCTCCCCTCGGACCTTCAGATCGTAGGTCTGGAGAATGAATTCCTCGGTGATCGGGTCCCGACAATTCATCGCTTTGTTCCGGAACCTTTTAACGAAGGTGTCGACTAACTCCCCGTCCTTCTGCTTCTCATCGAGCAATGATCCGATAGATATCTCGGTGTCGTCGTCGAAGAAGTTGGCGAGGAACATGGTCTCCATATCGTCCCAGCTGTTCACGCTACTTGGCTTGAGGCGGCGATACCAATCGAAGGCGGCTCCGCGAAGAGTGCCGACGAATGACCGCACCATCAGAGGCTCATTGCCGGAAATAATACCCAGGTGCGATTTGAAATAAATCAAATGCTGAGTGGGGGAACCCTTCCCATCGAACGGCGTGAAGTTGATTAGATTGAACTTCGCCGGATATGGGATCGATTCCCACTCTCTTGGGTATGGACAGGGAATGCCTGTTTTCTTCGTCTCTTGAGCGGAGATCAATGTGTTGATTTTGCTCTCGAGATCTTTGATCTTCAAGTCTTCACTTGTATCTTCATTGGCATCCTCGTTACCACCCCCTGCATTGACGGGAGGGTTATTGGCATTGTGAGCTTCATCCCTATTCGTGTGCTGCTCTTCCTGAACAACCTGGTTACGGCGACTTGGGTCACCTTGTTGGTTCCTGAATGCCTGGATTTGTTGCTCATGCATCTCTCTCATAGTCTGCATGGCCATCTGCATCTCAAACTTGAAACTTTCTTTCTGTTCCGCGCTTATCATGAATGACTCACGGGGTTGTCCATCGCTGGATACTGTATTGTCTGATGCGACAGCAGAGCAGGAATCCGATTCTTCATCTTCTGAAGGTGATCTTGTCCGAACCCTACCATAAGTTCATCGTGTTATGGCTCCAGACTGCAGACGGGTTAGACACTGGGATGCTTCCAGAAACGACTTGAGATTAACCTGTGTCGATGTCTCTTTGCTTGTCATATTGGCGGTGACCCTCGGAAATTCTCCGTCTTTAACCGCCGTTCTTCTTTGTCGGAAACGCCTATGCCTTATATTGGCGGTGACCCTCGGAAATTCTCCGTCTTCAACCATCCTTCTTCTTCGTTGGGAACGCCTAGGCCTTGGTTTTGGCGTCTCCGCACTAAGTCTCTCGAAAACTGAAACTCTTTCGGGGACTGCCTTAATGCAGTTGCATTCAGACAATACCGCCCGAATGAGTTTGGAACAGGGGCATTGAGTTTTCTGTTCTCGGGGACTCCTCTTCCTGGTTCTATTCGTACCCCCAGCACGATAGTACAACTCGTCATTTTGACAGTGTGCGCTGCGTTGCGGATGCGTTCTTCAGCGCGAAGATTCCGCTTTGACAACGATCCATTCTCATGTTGGTGCTTGGAAAGAGGTGCCGTTCATTCTGTTGTTGAGGCTGTTGCCTCTTTGTTCTATCAGATCGTGTTGTACGGATCCGGTCAAGGACTCCATGGCCTTTGTGCGAATCGTTTGCAAGGCGTTGACGTTGCCTTTGGCGGTGCTCTCTCGAAGAGTCACGCACGCCCTCTGTGGCAAAGAGTTGGCCGAGATCAGATCTCGACTTGGTTGGAAATGGAGGAATCTCACACCGATGCGACTTTGGCATCAAACGGGGCGAGATCTTCGTTGGTGGCTTCGACTTCTCATTACAAAGACCTTTTCTCCATGGAGGAGAAATTGGACTTCTTGACTTGCGAGGGACGGTAGATCCGGGACGAGGATGAAAAGGTACTGCCTCGAAACTTTTGTTGGTCGAACTCATATCGACCTCTCCTGCGACCCGGGATCGGAGATCTCCGCGCGCTGCCGACGTGAACATACTCGGCAGCGAGATATCGTGCTCCGCACTGTGGTCGCAGATTGTTCGCGGGAAAATCGTTGCTTTCTTCATTTAATGATTCATTGTACACTCTTGTAATAGTCTATCGATTACAAGATCCCGGTCTTTTATAAGATCGGTTACAACACCGAAAATCAAATTGAAAGAAATGAAAATATACAACTTTGTTTCCTTGTTTTCGAACGAATCGCGAGCTCCTGTTTTACGGTCGC
The DNA here is from genome assembly GCF_001876935.1 of Asparagus officinalis. Classification (NCBI taxonomy): domain Eukaryota; kingdom Viridiplantae; phylum Streptophyta; class Magnoliopsida; order Asparagales; family Asparagaceae; genus Asparagus; species Asparagus officinalis. The sequence continues at coordinate 62,967,563 of NC_033797.1, read as the reverse complement.
TCGTTTGTGGGTTTTTGCCTGCGCGGGGTTGCTTTGCCGTGGACCACGCGCGATCTAGATCTGCTCGGCATCTACGCAGTAAACGGGTATTATTTCACAAGAATAATAGACGGGGAGGATTGTTTCACCAAGGAAACAATCGTCCAAAGTTCGGGATCTAAGACCAAGCTTAGATCCGAGTGTAGCAACGTAGATGCTGAGATCCGTCCTCTCGAACTCCTGCCTTATTTGGGCGTTGATGATCGTCGAGCACAGATCTGGATGTGCAAGTCCTCGAAAGCCCAAAGCTTTGAATCTGTTAAGTCCTGAGTCTTGAGTTCAGCAGGCTTCGCCTCTCCAAAATTTCCACCTTTTGAAATGAACAACGCCCCTCTCCTATTTATAGGCCATCTTTACTGTGCCGGCTGCACGTGTGTCAGAGATGGCCATCCCATGGTGGCGCGCCACCCATAGGTGGCTGGGCAACCGAGCACCATGGGTGGCTCGGCCACCTGGTGGCTCCGTCATGCAGCTACCTTGGGGTGGCTCGGTCATGGCCGAGCCACCTCCGGGTGGCTCGGTGGCTGCCGAGCCACCATGGGTGGCTCGAGACCATGGCCGAGCACCCTTGGGTGCTCGGCTTTAGCGAGCACTCGGGTGTTTTGGCTTTGGCGATTTGTCCGGTGTGGCGCCGTTGTGTTCGTTGTCCAGTTTCTGTGCTTCGTTGTTGATCTGACTTGATTTGGTTGTGGCGGTTGATTGGTTCGGATTGATTTGTTGACTTGATTCCTGATTTGGTAGAAATCCACTTCTGAGTTCGAGTCGCGAACTGATCTTAATTCGATCGTAATTCGCCCAGTATGCCCTGGTTGATGACTCGTTGACTCTTCGAACACTTGGCTTGATCCGCAGCAGCAGAATGGACGTATTCTGTTGCTTGCGTGCGATTCGTCGATCTCCGTCGCCTGTCGTTGGTTCGTCGGTTTGTGCCGAGCTGTATTAAGGGACCTATAAGCAATTTTATATGCCTACACTTAATGTGACTCCTTGGCGAGATTGGTTTTCATTATCATTTGAGAGACTGCGATGGGTGTTGTTATCATCTGAAATGATCAATCCTGTGACATTTATGGGATAGATACTGTGAGAATTCATATGCATGATGGAGTAGTCTGTGAATTGAAGGAGGAAGATTTGTTTTTCAGTTAAAGAAGATTTATCTCAGTTGAGCTTTGAGGCGAAGGATTCAATGTGACCTTGAGGATGCTGTAGCAAATGTTAAGCTAAGGTGGCTCGGCTTTAGCCGAGCCACTCGGGTGGTTTTGGCTTTGGCCGATTTGTCCGGGTGTGGCGCCGTTGTGTTCGTTGTCCAGTTCTGTGCTTCGTTGTTGATCTGGACTTGATTTGGTTGTGCGGTTGATTGGTTCGGATTCGATTTGTTGACTTGATTCCTGATTTGGTAGCAAATCCACTTCTGAGTTCGAGTCCGAAACTGATCTTAATTCGATCGTAATTCGTCCCAGTATGCCCTTGGTTGGATGACTCGTTGACTCTTCGAACACTTGGCTTGATCCCGCACGCGAATGGACGTATTCTGTTGCTTGCGTGCGATTCGTCGATCTCGTCGCCTCGTTGGTTCGTCGGTTTGTGCCGAGCTGTATTAAGGGACCTATAAGCAATTTTATATGCCTACACTTATCATGTGACTCCTTGGCGAGATTGGTTTTCATCATTTGAGAGACTCGATGGGGTGTTGTTATCATCTGAAATGATCAATCCTGTGACATTTATGGGATAGATACTGTGAGAATTCATATGCATGATGGAGTAGTCTGTGAATTGAAGGAGGTAAGATTTGTTTTTCAGTTAAAGAAGAATCTTATCTCAGTTGGAGCTTTGAAGGCGAAGGGATTCAATGTGACCTTTGAGGATGCTGTAGCAAATGTTACTAACGGATCTTTAGTGGTGATGAAGGGAGTCTGCAATCGAAACTTGTATTATCTAAAGGGGAAAATCGTGATTGGCCAGGTTGCTTCAGCTATTTCATAGGCGAACATTAGCAGGCTTTGATATTACAGATTGGGGCACATAGGAGAGAAGTCACTGCAGGCGCTGTGCAAGCAGGGGCTATTGAAGGGAGCCAAGAGTGGAAAAGTTGAGTTCTGTGAGCATTGTGTTCTTGGCAAGAAGGCGAAGCTGAAGTTTAGAACAGCCATTCATAGGATGAGGGGCATCGTGGATTATATGCACACAGATGTTTATGGTCCCATCAAGACTGCATCACTTGGTGTTAGACATTGGTTCGTCACGTTTGTTGATGACAATTCTAGACGTTGTTGGGTGTACACCTTGGTGAAGAAGAGTGAAGTCTTAGATATAATTGTGGAGTGGAAGAAGAGGTTGGAACTGCAGACTGGGAAAAAGATCAAGATGTTGTGATCCGATAATGGTGGTGAGTACACATCAGACCCCTTTCAGCAGCTATGTCGAGATGAGGGCATAGAGAGACACTTCATAGTTAATATTATACCATAGAAGAATGGGGTGGTAGAGAGGTTAAATTGGCCTTTATTGGAGAAGATACGATATTTATTGGTACATAGTAGTTTGGAGATGATTTTTTAGGGCTGAGGCACTTTCATATGCGAGCCACCTCTTAATAGGCGGCCTTCATCTGCGATTGAGGGGAAGACCCCTATGGAGATGTGGTTTGGAGAGCCAACATATGATTATGACCAGCTAAAGATATTTGGGTGCCCCGCATACTATCATGTGAAGACAGATAAGTTGGAACCTCAAGCTAGAAAAACCATATTTATAGGATTCAAGCGTGGTGTCAAGGGATACAAGCTTTGTGATCCAGTTGATAGGTAGATTGTACTGAGTCGAGACGTCACGTTCGATGAGGCTTCTATCTTGAAGCTTCCCAGCTCTCATCAGGTGGAGAGCAACCCGACAGAGGAAATATCGCAGGTGGTGGAGATCGATGTAGCTCCACATTGTCTAGATGATATAGTATCTATTAGAGTACCGACTGAGGTGATGCCAGGCGAGCACGACGATGAGGAGGAGAATATGGGTACAGTTGTGCAGGATCAGGGACCAATGGCTCAGGTTCAGGGTTTTATTGCGGTTCGGAGACAAAGGAGAGACATACGAATGCCAGCACAGTATACCGGAACAGTAGTTGCATATGCACTTCCAGTGGAGAGAATCAATGAGTTGATGCCTACTACATTCAGAGAGACCGAGTAGAGTTCGGAGGCTGATTAGTGGTAGATAGCCATACAGGAGGAGATAGACTCTCTTCACAAGAACGATACATGGGAGCTTGTTGAGCTTCCAAAGGGGCGAAAGGCAATTGGTTGCAAGTGGGTATACACGAAGAAGGAGGGTATTGAGGGCACTCCATTGAGGTCAAGGCTAGGTTGGTTACAAAAGGCTATGCACAAGAGGAAGATATTGATTATAATGAGGTTTTCTCTCCGGTGGTGAAGCATTCTTCGATTCAGATTTTGCTAGCTTTGGCGGCACAATATGGATTAGAGTTAGATCAGTTGCATATGAAAATAGCATTTCTTCATGTTGATCTTGATGGAGAAATATATACGACTCAGTCATTGGGATTCCGAGCTGTAGGGAAGGAAAACCTGGTTTGTAGGTTGTAGAAATCGCTATACAGTTTGAAGCAGTCTCCTCGACAGTGGTATAGGCGATTCGATGGTTTTATGCTTGGTCATTTGTACACTCGGAGCTAGTTTGATCCTTACGTATATTTTCGCAAGTTGAAAGGAGGTGCGTACATCTATTTGTTGCTCTATGTTGATGATATGTTGGTTGCCTCCATTTCCAGGTCTTATATAGATGAGTTAAAGGCATGGCTTTCAAAGGAGTTTGAGATGAAGGATTTGGGTGAGGCTAAGCACATTTTGGGGATAGAAATCGACAAAGACAAAGAGAATGGTAGAGTTTTTTTGACACAAGTGGTTTATTTGATGAAGGTTCTATAGCGATTTCATGTTAGCATGAATACGAAGCCAGTTAGTGTACTTTTGGAAGCCCATTTGAAGCTTTCAGCTGACCTCTCACCAAAGACAGTTGAAGATCGATAGTTAATATCAAAGACTCTATATGCAAGCACGGTTGGGAGCTTGATGTACAAGATGGTATGTACGAGGCTAGATTTATCATGGGCGGTGAGCATGGTTTCGAGATACATGCACGATCCAGGAGTGGGTCATTAGGATGCCGTGAGATGAATTTTGAGATATATTCGAGGTTCGCCCAATGTTGGTTTGGTTTATGAGCGGGATACTACAGGTGGGCAGTTGTGCATTGGCTATATTAATTCGAATTATGCCGGAGATTTGAATAAGCACCGATCTACGATGAGGTATGTGTTCATTTTGACCCGTGCGCCGGTGTGTTGGAGATGCACCTTACAGTCTATGGTGGCTTTGTCTACGATGGAGGCAGAGTATATGATGATGGAGGCTGTGCAGGAGGCTATTTAGCTTTAAGTGCTTTTGGAGGAACTTGGTATATTGCAGCGGTACGTCACTATTCATTATGATAGCATGAGTGCTGTCTATTTTGCGAAGAATCAGATTTTTCATGCGAGGACGAAGCACATTGACGTTCGTTATCACTTCATTTGGGATGTTCTTAAAGATGGTGATGTGCAGATCATTAAGGTCCACACGGAGGATAATCCAACGGATATGCTCACTAAGATGGTTCCGAGCAACTAGTTTGATCATTGTAGAAGCTTGTTGCACATTCGTGATTGTTGAAGCCGTTGACGACCATTTGAATGAACTATGGGAGACTTGATCCATTGGAAGAGGGAGTACGTAGGCAACCATATTAGTACAACCGAATTTGGTGAGACGACGCATTAGTGCTCATGTTGGTGTCGGCTGAGTTTTGGGAATACTTCGCCGAGGTGGAGAATTGTTGGATAGCAGGTTCCTAATCTATTTTGGTAATAGGTTATTAGGATTCCTAATCTATTATGGTAACATGATTCTTAATCTGTTTTGGTAACAGGTTATTAGGATTCCTAATTTATTTTGTTTTTAGTTTTAGAATTCCTAGTCTATTTCGGTTTTAGATTTTTTATATATATGGAACGCCTTAGAAGAGATTAGGATCATCAAAAAGAGGAGAATTGTAATCAGAGATTAGAGAAACTTTTGAGCATTGTGAGAGGGAGATATTGTGAGTAAGTTAAGAGCTTTGGTTGAGGGTTAGTTTGTGAGTTTTGTGATATTGTTACCCTTTTTAGTTTGTGAGTTTTGTGAGATTGTAACCCTTTGTACTCTTCTTGATTTAGTGGAATCTCCCCATCCTCTCCCCGTGGACGTGGGCAAATTGCCGAACCATGTATATCTCTATTCTTGTGATTGATCTGTCGTATTGCAATTTTGGATTGTGCTCGTGTGTGGTTGGTTCTTTTCTCCGGTGATCATAGATTCGTTCAGTGTGCGAGCACGCTTATGCATAGGCGCGCAACAATTACATCATTTTAGTTTTTGGGTATGTACTTCGGTCACATTTTCCTTGGCACGCGTAGCCCATTGCAGCAATGGCAAAGCCATGATTTATTTCTAAGGAGTCCAATCTAATAATGATAGTGGACTTTAATAAAAAGAATTATTAAAATGACAATAATAACTTTCATATTTTTTTAAGCAGACCAAAGAAAAATTTGGAATAGATGTTTTACCACAAAGACCATCTCTACGAGTACTCTAGGCAATTCAATATATCAGCCAATCATTTAATCAATATACTTCAATCTTCTAAAGTTTTTTCTAACCTACAAAGAAACATGAAAAAAAGAAGTAACACACACGCACACAAAAACATGTATCTTGTGTTTAGCTACAAACATTTACATAACAATATAAATGTTATATTTAGTTTCACATTTAACTAAAAGATACAAAATATTTATGCTCAAAAGATGCAAACTATGATGTCTGCAATGAAGATGTTGGAAATTCTCAACAATAAGTACCTTACGAAGAGTGTTAAGAATCATTTGCACTTACTGCGAAGATTATTCAGATTTCAGATGTCCCAAGGCACCTCAATAGTGGCTCATGTGAACAACTACACTAAGTTGTTGTCGGACTTGGCGAATGTTGATGAGAAGATATTAGATGAGTACAAGATGATTATTTTGTTGGGCTCTGTACCGGATAAGAAGTCGGATACCTTCATGCTCACTTTGTTGAATGGGAAGTCTTCTATCAGCTATAGTGAAATTACTAATACTTTGACAAACTATGATTTGAGGATGAAAGACATAGAGACTTCCCGCACTAGCACTTAAGGAGAGGCCTTGTCGACGAGAGGTAGAAGCTCATATCCAAAAGGTGATAATAGAGGAAGGTCAAAGTCAAGAGGTCTTCACCAGCTAGGAAAGAACCAATGTGCATTTTACAAGGAGCAAGAACATTGGAAGAGAGACTATCTAAAGATCAAGGAGAAGGAGAATAGCAAGAAGAAGGGCCCGAAGGCTAATAAGGTGAATATTGTGAAAGACGATGATTCTAATAATTCGAGCTTTTCTCTATTGATTACTCCAGAAGTGAACCACTTGGGTGCATCAGATTGGATACTTGATTCTGGCGCTACTTATCATGTGACTCCTTGGCGAGATTGGTTTTCATCATTTGAGAGACTCGATGGGGTGTTGTTATCATCTGAAATGATCAATCCTGTGACATTTATGGGATAGGTACTGTGAGAATTCAGATACATGATGGAGTAGTCTGTGAATTGAAGGAGGTAAGATTTGTTCCTCAGTTAAAGAAGAATCTTATCTCAGTTGGAGCTTTGGAGGCGAAGGGATTCAAGGTGACCTTTGAGGATGTTGTAGCAAATGTTACTAAGGGATCTTTAGTAGTGATGAAGGGAATCCGCAATCGAAACTTGTATTATCTGAAGGGGAGAACCGTGATTGGCCAGGTTGCTTCAGCTATTTCATAGGCGGACATTAGCAGACTGGCATTACAGATTGGAGCACACAGGAGAGAAGTCACTACAGGCGCTGTGCAAGCAGGGGCTATTAAAGAAAGTCAAGAGTGAAAAAGTTGAGTTCTGTGAGCATTGTGTTCTTAGAAAGAAGACGAAGATGAAGTTTGGGATAGCTATTCATAGGACGAGGGGCATCCTGGATTATGTGCACACAGATGTTTGGGGTCCTACCAAGACTGTAGCACTTGGTGGTAGACATTGGTTCGTCACGCTTGTTGATGACTATTCTAGACATTGCTGGGTGTACACCATGGTGAAGAAGAGTGAAGTCCTATATATATATTTGTGGAGTGAAAGAAGAGGTTGGAACTACAGACTAGGAGAAAGATCAAGATATTGTGATCCGATAACGGTAGTGAGTACACTTCTGACCCTTCTCAGCAGCTATGTCGAGACAATGACATAGAGAGACACATAATAGTTAGTCATACATCGTAGCAGAATGGGGTGGCAGAGAGGTTAAATAGGTCTTTGTTGGAGAAGATACGATGTTTGTTAGCGCATAGTGGTTTGGAGAAGATTTTTTAGGCAGAGACACTTTCATATGCGAGCCACCTCATTAACAGGTTGTCTTCATCTGCGATTGAGGGGAAGACCCCTATGGAGATATGGTTGGGAGAACCAGTACATGATTATGACCAGCTCCAGGTATTTGGGTGCCTTGTATACTATAATGTGAAGACTGATAAGTTGGAACCTCGAGCTGGGAAGGCTATATTTATAGGATTCAAGCGTGGTGTCAAGGGATACAAGTTTTGTGATCTAGTTGATAGGAAGATTGTGCTGAGTAGAGATGTCACGTTCGATGAGGCTTCTATCTTAAAGCTTCCCAGCTCTCATCAAGTGGAGAGCGACCCGACGGAGAAAATATCGTAGGTGGTGGAGATTGATGTAGCTCCACATTATTCAGATGATATAGTATCTATTAGAGTGCCGACTAAGGTGACGCTAGGTGAGCACGGTGACGACGAGGAGGATATGGGTATAGTTGTGCAGGATCAGGGACCAACGGCTCAGGTTCAGGATTCTATTGCGGTTTGGAGACAGAGGAGAGACATACGGATGCCATCATAGTATACCGACACAATAGTTGCATATGCACTTCCGGTGGAGAGAATCGATGAGTTGGTATCTACTACATTTAGAGAGGCAGAGTAGAGTTCAGAGGCTGATTCGTGGTAGATGGCTATACAGGAGGAGATAGACTCTCTTCATAAGAACGATACATGGGAGCTTGTTGAGCTTCCAAAGGGGCAGAAAGCAATTGGTTACAAGTGGGTATACAAGAAGAATAAGGGTATTAAGGGCACTCCATTGAGGTTAAGGCTAGGTTGGTTGCGAAGGGCTATGCACAGGAGGAAGGTATTGATTATATTGAGGTTTTCTCTCCGGTGATGAAGCATTCTTCGATTCGGATTTTGCTAGCTTTGGCGACACAGTATGGATTGGAGTTAGATCAGTTGGATGTGAAAACAATATATTTTCATGGTGATCTTGATGAAGAAATATATACGACTCAGCCATTGGGATTCCGAGCTGCAGGGAAGGAAAACCTGGTTTGCAAGTTGAAGAAATCACTATACAGTTTGAAGCAGTCTCCTCGACAGTGATATAGGCGATTCGATGGTTTTATGCTTGGTCATTCATACACTCGGAGCCAGTTTGATCCTTACGTGTATTTTCACAAGTTGAAAGGATGTGCGTACATCTATTTGTTGCTCTATGTTGACGATATGTTGGTTGTGTCCATTTCTAGGTCTTATATAGATGAGTTGAAGGCATAGCTTTCAAAGGAGTTTGAGATGAAGGATTTGGGTGAGGCTAAGCAAATTTTGGGGATGGAGATCGACAGAGACAAAGAGAAGGGCAAAATTTGTTTGACACATGTGATTTATTTAAAGAAGGTTCTACAGCGATTTCATGTTAGAATGAATACGAAGCCAGTTAGTGTACTTTTGGGAGCCCATTTGAAGCTTTCAGCTGACCTCTCACCGAAAACAATTGAAGATCGAGAGTTGATATCAAATACTTTATATGCAAGCATGGTTGGGAGCTTGATGTATGTGATGGTATGTACGAGGCCAGATTTGTCACAGGCGATGAGCATGGTTTCGAGATACATGCACGATCCAGGAGTGAGTCATTGGGACGCTGTGAGATGGATTTTGAGATACATTCGAGGTACGCTCAATGTTGGTTTGGTTTATGAGTGGGATACTATAGGTGGGCATGTAGGCGTCAAAAAATGCTTACAGACATCCAAATACTACTCAAGGCAAAGAGAAGACGATAAACGCCATTCTCTTAATCAGAAGGGATCATTCAAAGGAAGCGAGACAACATGGAAGAACAATATACACACCAACAGGCAGTACATGGCGGCGCGGCTGAGACGCGGCAGTACATGGTGCCGCGGCTAAGGCGCGGCAGCCCATGGTGTCGCGGCTAAGGCGCGGCAACCCATGGTGCCGCGGCTAAGGCGCGGCAACCTATGGTGCCGCGGCTATTATAGAAGGGTGCTGCGGCGGTTACAAGGCAGTTATACTATGATTTTTGAACCACGTGGCGGCATATCAGAAATAGAACGTGTGCTGACTGTGGACAAGCAGTATAAACCATAAAAAAGCGTGGTTAAAGGTCATGGCGGAGAACAGCTTCAGGCACGATGAAACGTTCGGTGTAACCGCTCCTTTAGCCGCCCGGCCCCCACATGCCGCCGCAATAGCCGCGACAGTGTTGACTTGACGCGGCCAAAGAGCATTGTTGCGTGTCAGTATCTCGCCTCCATTTCCACGGTTATGCCATTCCTATCCTATAAATACCTCCCTAGACACGAAATAAAGGACAGGGGACAGTATTGGAGAGAGCAGATTGCGAGCCATAGAGCCTTGACGTTTTTGGTGAATTGGAGCGAAGAGAGAGAGTCTTCCTTCTTTGCACAAACATCCTCAAGAAGCTTTTGGCGATTCCTAGAGATCTAAGCTCTGACTTGATCTTTAGAAGAGTGAACATCTTACATCGATAAGATATTCGGTTTAAATTCTTACTTCGATAAACGAAGGAAGAATCCCCAAAACCTTCACGATTCAACCAGAATCTGTGAATCGGTGGTCCACGGGCTAACGCACCCCCGGCACAGGCAAAGATCCCACGCAACCAGTGATCCAAACAACGATCCTGCGTTTGTTTCTAAAAAGTTATAATTTTCCTTTTGTTGTGCAAGAGAAGTCTTATAAAAAGGCTATTTCCTTTGAATTTATTGTAATCGACCGGAAGATATAATGAATTCCACAATGAAACCAACCTTTAACGGAAACAAACTGGCGACCACAGTGGGAGCCAACGGTCTCGTTGTCGAGATCGTCGTGTCGCAGCCGATCAATATTCCAGTTGAATCCACAGTCGAATACGAGTTTGACCAAACCAAGTTTGAGGAATATCTCTCATCATCCTCTTCATGATCTTCATTATCTCGCAAGTACAAGAGTATCTCATTATTGAAGAAGGCTTATACGCCAAAGAAGGCTAAAAGTGAAGACTCTCGCCCAATCGTTGTTGAGGCCTTGCCTCGCAACATTATCCCGACGACCCCCAAAGCCGGAAACTCTGCTCATAATGATTCCACCCTAGTTAAGGAGTCGTTTGATCGAAGTTCGCCAACTCTGACGAAGAGGGCTCGTCAGAGGTGACGATAACGCCGCGCTCGTCAATTGGCTAAGGCCTTGGAACAAACCGATGGAGTTCGTTACTATGCGGACTTAGAGTCGAGGAAACATCAGGTGGTTCAGTCACCTCAACGTCAAATCACTCACATCTCAGCAAAACTTACGTTGGAGGAATGGACTCTTGTCAAAAGGGCCCGTTCGACCCTCAAAGAACGCATACAAAAGCGTATGGCAAACACCGCTCGTGCCCGTGCTCTTTTACAACAAAGACGAGAAGGAAAGAAGAAAACAGTGTCTAAGGAACACCAAAGAATCACAAACTATGGATCCCCAAATCCAAACTCATATGAAAATTGGGTCTGCAGAACACAATCTTTGACCGCGGCAGTCTTCACTGCCGCGGCGCTTCTTTCAACCGCGACAGTCTCCGCTGCCGCGGCAAACTGTTCGACCGCAACACCAAGCACTGCCGCGGCCAAAAGAAGTTTCACAAGAGCACTCCTTCGACTCCATCAACATTCGTTCCGGGTCCGTCTACTGTGTTAACACCCGCTGTATCACCAGTGAAACCCTGGGTCTGTCCTGACCTGTCGAAATCCAAAATTATAATGGCAGATGGCCTCGATCGTTTACATGAAGATCGAGGCAAAGCTCTTGTCAAAGAACGCTTGGGTCCGGTGAATGAACCCCAAATAGATTCTTACACCGGGGGTCGTAAGTATCCTCCTACCAAGTCAAAACAACTCCAAGATGGGAAAACCCTAATTTCTACCCGTTTGGGAGTTCGTAATGAAACTTAGGATCCCGTTAAGACTCTGCACTCGCAAGGGGGTGGTTCTAAACATGCGACTCTTCACGTGACCTTGGATCGCTCAAATGCGACAATAAGTTGTCCTGAGAATGCCAACAAGGCTTTACATCCTCAGAAGAAGACATGTTCGTCAAAAGACATTGTTATACCTGAGGGATCATACCAACAGACGATAGGATTCTCCGGTAATTATACCGATGAGTTGTACTATCAAGCTGTGGGTGTGAACAAAACTTGAAAGAGGATTGTCCGAGAAATGAGCTCTCATTGTTTCTGTATGCGACTCATTAGAGCAATACTGTCAGGAAAGAGGATTGTCCGAGAAATGAGCTCTCATTGTTTCTGTATGCGACTCATTAGAGCAATACTGTCAGAATGTGACTACTCCAAACGAGAAGCCATCCTGCAAAGAGTCTCAGTGTTCATTAGAGCAATACTGTCAGAATGTGACTACTCCAAACGAGAAGCCATCCTGCAAAGAGTCTCAGTGTTCCAGAGGCTTTTCTCCGAAATGTCGAAGCCTAAGCCGAGGCATTTCCACAATAGAAGATCAGCTGTCCAAGATGACGAATTCTTTGAAGTCACCATCAATATGGCTGATAAAGAAAAGCGACATTCAAGTGAATCAAATCCCGACTTTTCTCTGGAAGGAAAAGTCAATTCAAGAATTGCTCAACGGATGTCTTGACTCCAGTTAAGAGCCATCAAACGTAGGGATTACAAGAAAATGCACGAAGGAATGTCCTCAGAGGATGAACTTTCAGACACTTGTTCAGCCATTGCTTCGGATGATACAATGTCTAGCACAGGGCAAGCCAGAAAAGTATTCACAATCACTCCTGATCAGTTTGCTCAAATGCTTCAAGAAGCTCTAGCCAAACAACGTGAAGAAATTAGAGCTGAGATAAAGACAGAAATAGAGTTAGCTATTCAACAAATGAAAGAATTGCAAGCTCAACGGCCTCAACCTCCTGAATCCAGCCGCCACACTCAGAATGTTATAGATGACAGCGATCCAGAAGTGAATGAAGTCATTATGACTGATACATCTCCCAATGACAATAACACTGGGGGTGGTTCAACGGATTCTCCCAACAACAATATTGGGGGTGGTTCAATTGCACCTCTTAATAACACTGGGGGTGACCTAATTATTTCTGCTCAACATCACTTAAAGAGAGATGAAGATGAGGACAAGAAAATGCGAGACCTTGAAAACAAAGTCAATGCTTTGATGTCCGCTCAGGAAGTAAAGAAGACGGGTATTCCGTGTCCCTATCCAAGAGAATGGGATTCAATACCGTACCCGGCAAAGTTCAATCTGATTAACTTCACACCGTTTGATAGGAAGAGCTCGCCTATTCAGCACTTGATTTATTTTAAGTCTCATTTGGGCATGATCTCTGGAAATGAGGCTTTAATGGTCCGGTCATTCGTTGGCACCCTTCGTGGGCCCGCCTTCGATTGGTACCGACGTCTCAAGCCAGGGAGTATCAATTGCTGGGATGACATAAAAAGTTTGTTCCTCAGCAATTTCTTCGATGATGACACCGAAGTGTCAATCAGAACCCTTTTAGATGAGAAGTAAAAAAGACGGAGAGTCGGTCGACAATTTTGTCAAGCGCTTCCGTAACAAGGCAATGAATTGCAGAGATCCTGTTACAGAGGAGTTCATCCTGCAAACATGCCACAATAATCTCTCCATCGATGTCCTGGAAGCCCTGGGGGTCGTACCATCCAAAACTTGGAAAGATTTGAAAATACGTGGTGAACAAGCTGAACACTTTCTTAAAAGAAAGAAAGCTGAGAGAAGCCGACCGACGACATCTACAATCACTGAGAACGCGACTCTCGATCTGAAGTTTCAAAAGGAGTATTCTTTCGAAAATGATAAAGCTCCAGCCATATTGAAATACCTCCTCACCAATGACAAAATTGAGCTACCACCTATTAAAGATCAGGAGGGAGCTAAGAGGATTACAGATCCAAATTACTTTGCGTACCACATAAGGGTTCTTCATCCCACCGAGATTTGCTTTGGACTCAAAAACAAAATCCAAGCCTTAATTGACTCCGGTGTCCTAACGGCAGAACAAGCCAAGTAAAGACGACTTTAACTCCATTGGGTGCACGAGTATAAACTGTTTCCCCTCAATCCAAAAAGTATATGACTATAAACTGCTCCTCAATACTCCAATAGGTATATGAGTCTAAACTGTTTCCCACTCTTGACGCGAAGTTCCTTGAGAATTTTTACATGTAATATTCTTAAGGATAACCCGGTCATATAACTCAACATGATGTTAGACCCAGTTTCGCGAAGGAAGCTGGGGGTGGATGGTTCATGTAACGGGAAGTTCTCGGAAGAATGCTATATGTAATTTTCTTAGGGATAACCCGATCATTACAAACAAAGTGATAAACACTACATCCCCACGGTGATTTCCGAATACTCTTTTGCTGAGATGAGATTCGATCACTTCTTTAGATCAATCTTCCCTCACAAAACTCATATTTGGTCAAACCTTTAAACAGTTAGGACCAAAGCCAAAATCCCCTCTCGATTCCTTTCATGAACGAGAGGTCCACAAATTGAACGATCAAACCTTTAAACAGTTAGGATCGTCTCAAGTTCCCATTTGGTAAAACCTTTAAACAGTTAAGACCAGAGCCAAAATCCCCTCTCGATTCCTTTCATGAATGAGAGGTCCGCAAATTGAACGATCAAACCTTTAAACAGTTAGGATCGTCTCAAATTCCCATTTGGTCAAACCTTTAAACAGTTAGGACCAAAGCCAAAATCCCATCTCGATTCCTTTCATGAACGAGAGGTCCACAAATTAAACGATCAAACCTTTAAACAGTTAGGATCGTCTCAAGTTCCCATTTGGTCAAACCTTTAAACAGTTAAGACCAGATCCAAAATCCCCTCTCGATTCCTTTCATGAACGAGAGGTCCACAAATTGAACGATCAAACCATTAAACAGTTAGGATCGTCTCAAATTCCCATTTGGTCAAACCTTTAAACAGTTAGGACTAAAGCCAAAATCCCCTCTCGATTCCTTTCATGAACGAGAGGTCCACAAATTGAACGATCAAACCTTTAAACATTTAGGATCGTCTCAAGTTCCCATTTGGTCAAACCTTTAAACAGTTAAGACCAGAGCCAAAATCCCCTCTTGATTCCTTTCATGAATAAGAGGTCCACAAATTGAACGATCAAACCTTTAAACAGTTAGGATCGTCTCAAATTCCCATTTGGTCAAAACCTTTAAACAGTTAGGACCAAAGCCAAAATCCCCTCTCGATTCGTTCCATGAACGAGAGGTCCACAAATTGAACGATCAAACCTTTAAACAGTTAGGATCGTCTCAAATTCCCATTTGGTCAAACCTTTAAATAGTTAGGACCAAAGCCAAAATCCCATCTCGATTCCTTTCATGAACGAGAGGTCCACAAATTGAACGATCAAACCTTTAAACAGTTAGGATCGTCTCAAGTTCCCATTTAGTCAAACCTTTAAACAGTTAAGACCAGAGCCAAAATCCCCTCTCGATTCCTTTCATGAACGAGAGGTCCACAAATTAAACGATCAAACCTTTAAATAGTTAGGATCGCCTCAAAACTCCCACTTAGTCAAACCTTACTACATTTAGGACCACAATCAAGATTCCCTTTCGATTCATTTCACGAACGATAGGTCTACTTTTAAATTGAATAATCAAACCTTATGACAGTCAGGATTATTCAAATCAGTCCAGATTCTCTAAGTGGAGATCCTACTTTGAGTTTCTTTTGCACCAGGAGATAGAATATAAAATTCTTCCTCTCCGATTTCGGGTTCATCTCTACCAACAAACAAGAGACCAGGAGATAGAATATAAAATTCTTCCTCTCCGATTCTGGGTTTATCTCTACCAACAAAAATGAGACAAGGAGATAGAATATAAAATTCTTCCTCTTCGATTTTGGGTTCATCTCTACCAACAAACAAGAGACCAGGAGATAGAATATAAAATTCTTCTTCTCCAGTGTCGGGTTCACCTCTACCAACAAAAAAGAGACCAGAATACTCCAATAGGTATACGAGTCTAAACTATTCTCTAATCTCAACAGGAAGTTTCTGGAGAATATCACTCAGAATATTCTTAAGAATAACCTGAACACTCCGATGAGTATATGAGTATAAACTGCATCTCCTTGAACCTCCCAATGGGTATATGAGGTTAAACTATTTTCCAAACACTCCAATATAGTATATGAGTATAAACTATTTCTCCATTCTTCGATGGCAGTTCTAATTCAAGACTTCGACAACGGCTACGCGATAAACGCAACACCAGAGGAATTTTAGCTATTCTACAAAGCACTGAATGGGCTAAAAGATGAAGAAGTCAAGAATTAAAGCCATTTATAGACCATCTTACGCAACTTCCTCAACAAAGTACTAAAGAAATTACAAGGAAAACTTATCATATCAAAAGTGTCCCAGACTCCTCTCCAAAATGGTGAGTCCGAGATACTTTGGAGGGGGTATCTGTAGGCGTCAAAAAATGCTTACAGACATCCAAATACTACTCAAGGCAAAGAGAAGACGATAAACGCCATTCTCTTAATCAGAAGGGATCATTCAAAGGAAGCGAGACAACATGGAAGAACAATGTACACACCAACAGGCAGTACATGGCGGCGCGGCTGAGACGCGGCAGTACATGGTGCCGCGGCTAAGGCGCGACAGCCTATGGTGCCGCGGCTATTATAGGGGGGTGCTGTGGCGGTTACAAGGCAGTTATACGATGATTTTTTGAAGCCCACGTGGCGGGATATCAGAAATAGAACGTGTGCTGACGTGGAAAAGCAGTTAAACCACGAAAAAGGTGGTTAAAGGTCGTGGGAGAACAGTTTCAAACACGAGGAAACGTGAGTGTAACTGCCCCTTTAGCCGCGGCAGCCCACACTGTCGCGCCAATAGCCGCGGCAGTGTTGACTGACGCGGCCAAAGAGCATTTGTTCGGTTAGTTATCTCACCTCCATTTCCACTGTTATGCATTCCTACCCCTATAAATACCTCCCTAGACACGAAATAATGAACAGGGGGCAGATTGGAGAGAGCAGATTGGAGCATAGAGCCTTGAGTTTTTGGTGAATTGGAGCAAGAGAGAGAGTCTTCCTTCTTCACAAACATCCTCAAGAAGCTTTGGCGATTCCTAGAGATCTAAGCTCTGACTTGATCTTTAGAAGAGTGAACATCTTACATCGATAAGATATTCGCTTTAAATTCTTACTTTGATAAACGAAGAAAGAATCCCCAAAACATTCACGATTCAACCAGAATCTGTGAATCGGTGGTCCACGGGCTAACGCACCCCCGGCACAGGCAAAGATCCCACGCAACCAGTGATCCAAACAACGATCCTACGTTTGTTTCTAAAAAGTTGTAATTTTCCTTTTGTTGTGTAAGAGAAGTCTTATAAAAAGACTATTTCCTTTGAATTTATTGTAATCGACTAGAAGATATAATGAATTCCACAATGAAACCAACTTTTAACGGAAACAGGACAGTTGTGATATTTTCTTTGAGATCGGCCATGCCTAGCAACATATTAGAAATACATATTCGGGAGGTTAATGTTATGTTGCTCGCAAAATGATTTAACTTTCTCAAAGAAATCATCCCAACCCGAATCTCTTAGATTGTGAATCACTCATTTTGTGCGAACAAGATTCATAGCATTTGAAATGTCTTGAGATTGACTTTGTAAAGCTTTACAAAAGAAGGCGAGTGATTTCCATAATTTCCTTCCTAAGATGTAAGATAAAAGCGAATTCAAATGGTAATAAATGATTGAAAGCATAATCCGCATCTCCGCGTTGAGAGAAATTTCCTTCATTGGTAAGACTGTCTAGAACCATATAAATTGCATTAAACATCTTTCATGAGCTAGAAATTGAATCTAGATGAGAACCCTATTAAGAATCTCCGGGACGTTTTAAAGTGCCAACTTGATTAATCTCTCTTCCAGTTCAACTTTATCTTTGAGAATCTCCTTTACTTCATCATTACATATGTTAGATGCTAGCAATATTAATGACAAAAACCAAGGCATCGAAGAATTAGTGAATGGAGGATACTTCTCGAGATGCCGCAATCAAAGCAAGTTAAAGGCGATGAGCTAAACAATGAATATAATAAGCATGTGGGCATTATTTATGAATTAGAGATTGCAAACCATTCTGTTCACCTCTCATATTGCTTGTCCCATCGTATCCTTGCCCTCTAATATTTTGGACATCTAACCCATGATGAGAAAGAACATAAAAAATATCTCGTATAAATCCCTCTTTATCCACAAATCTCAAAACAATAGCCATTTGCTATCTTTTAGACTCATCAAGTGATTCATTGGTAATGATGCAAATTTCAACATCACCTATTGCTTGTCGAATTTCTCTCATTGCTTTGTGAGTAAAGACACAAAGAATTTCCTTTTGGATTTGTGATGATTTATAGGATGCTCGGGAATTTTTTATAAGACAATATTTAATTTTTCATTCTAAGAGGCCAACAACTTTATAAGTTCTATAAAGTTACCATAATTGAGAGAATTTGAGCTTTCATCATGACTATGAAAAGCACAAACTTGAAATGTAAGCCATCGAACTACATCAGTTGATACTTGAAGTCATAGCTGATTTACTATAACTTATTCAGAAGTATGTTTTTGGACCAACTTTCCAATGTGTTGAGAGGCATTTATTAGATCATTGCTTATTTTTATGGCATTTTTATGGAATGAGGTTGGATTTTTTCTGATATGTGGAAGAAAAGCATAATTTTCCCGTCATTGACTTCTTTTCAAGCTCTAAAGCCTCCTTGAATAAATGTATTTTTTTTCTCATCTCGACTCATTGTCTTGTTAAAAAGATAACAATATATGCAAAAAATGGCACCACTAGATGGAGAATATTCAAGCCATGATAGAAACAATTCAAACCAAGAATGATGATGATGCTTCTTCGGACCTGATACAGGATAGCGTTAAAGTTTGCATTGATATGGGTTGGCCCTCAAATAATATCATGGAATGTTTTCTTATTGGTTTACATTATAGTTCCATATTGGTGAGCGCAATCCCGGATCATGCTCCAAAAAAGAGAAGTCAAATGTTTCAAGTTCAAGATTTTGGACTTTTTAACGACAACCAGTTAAAGTTTCTTGAATTGAAGTAACATATGTTTCACTATGTACGGGTTGTTTAAGAGATTTTCTCTTACTGGATGAATTGTATTTAGTTTGCCCATAATTATAAACTATATATAATATCACTTCACCAGAATGAATCAACCTACAAAGAAATAATTAGCAATTATAAGATTCTCGGCCTTCAATCTTCATATAGTAAATTAAAATTATTCCAAGAGAGTTAATTTTTTAAATTTCATGCATCATGGAATCATTATATACAATCAAGTAAATAACTAATTAACTTCTAGAATCTTACATAAAACACCAAGTTCACACTTAAATTTCTTTTCAAAATAGATAAATACTAAATTTAAGCTCAATAAAGCAAAACTAATAAAATCTTAAATCAATGACCAAAATGTTGCGGAATTCAAGCTACTCGACACCTGTCAAATATGAACCCTCTACAGAATTTGTCCTACCGGATCTTGTGTTAAGACAATACAAAGAAGAAATTACAGCAAAATAAAAAATTACAAGAAAAGTGAACATCGAGTTTTAACAAGTTCGGCAACTTGCTTACGTCCTCGGGAGCCACATAAATAATTTCCTTTATATTAAAGAAGATTATAAGCTTGCAAGGAGCAGATCTTAAACTTGAGATCTCTTGAAAGAGAAGCAACAAAAAATTATCTGTTCTTCTTTCAAGGCATGAGATTTTACAACTTGTAAAATCTCTTCTCTTCTCAATAAATGCTACAAAAGTGCTACAGGAAACAATGAGATTTTCGTCTGAAAATCTCAGCTCAAAAAGTCGTTGTGGAGAAGAAACTCTCAAAGTCGTCACAAAGCTCTTCTTGAAAAATCGCCTCTGATATTTTTCTCCTCTCTCAAAATCTCGTGCACAGGGCTTTTATAGGGAAACCCTAGCCAGTTAGAGACAGCCTGTCTTCAAATGTCCACGAGATCACCTATGAAGAATCCTGCTCGAGCTCGCCTGCAATGAGTCCCGGTCGAGCATGCCTACAAGTCGTCCCCTCTCGAGCTCGTCTGCAGCCCGCTCAAGCTCGCATGTGTCGACTCGCCTGCAGCCTGCACTGCTCAAGATTGCCTACAAGATCTCACGTTGACCTCGCCTGTTTATCTTCGACCTACCTGAAGGAGTCCCGTTCGAGCTCGCCTGTAGCAAGTCTCGAGCTCGCCTCGACCTGGACCTCGCCTGAAGCCCGTCGAGGTCGCCTGAAGTCCGCGATGTTGACCTCACCTACGCCACAAGAGCCAGCCTGCAGCTCATCGACGACCTCACCTGCAGCAAGCCTCAAGCTCGCCTGCATCTTGCTATCGAGCTCGCCTGAGCCGCCTTCGCTCGAGCTCTCCGTTTGCAGGTTTGGGTCTATATCCATTTTCCAACAATCTCCTACTTGGAGACCAAACCGCTATCAACAATCTTTCTCTTAACAAACATCTTCTCCTGTGTGGCTCCGCCCTCATCTTTTAAGCATGAAGATCAACTGAAGTTGCACACAACTTTAGTTTTTGAATGGTGACTGCTTTAGTCAACATATCTGCAGGATTTCGGCTCCCTAAAATCTTTTGCAACTGTAACTATCATTGAGCGTATGACGTGGTAACGTAACTCGATGCGCTTCATTTTGGCATGAAATACTAGGTTCTTGGCAAGGTGTATAGCACTCTGGCTATCACAATAAAGAACTTTGTTCCCCCGCTTCAGACCTAACTCTTCCAGGCACCCGATTAACCAAATCATTTCTTTGCTCGCCTCTATCACTACGACATACTCTGCCTCAGTTATGGACAACATCACAATCTTCTACAAATGTGAGACCCAGCTCACTACTGTCGACCCTAAGGTATAAACATACTCCATGGTGCTTCGCCTTGCATCATGATCACCGACAAAATTTGCATCCACGTACCCTTACAACACCAGCTCCTTTCTCTCGAAACACAGTGGCATATTCATAGTCCCTCTCAGATATCACAATATCTACTTCACGACCTCCTAATGCTCATAACTCCCACTGCATGGGTAATATCCGGCCTCGTGCAAACTATTGTGTACATCAGACTACCAATGGCTGATGAATAAGACACCTTTCTTATGTGCTCCTTCTTTGCATCAGTCTTGGGCGATTGTTCTCTAGATAACTTGAACTGGCTTCCAATGGGCGTGCTAACGACCTTAGCATTCTGCATGTTGAATCTCTAAAGTACTTTCTCAATGTATTCAGACTGACTCAACTTCAGCATCCCCTAAGCCGCATTCCAAGAATCTGCTTCGCTGCACCCAGATCCTTCATGGCAACCTCCTTTGCTAATTGCTTCTTCAGCTTGTTTATCTCTTGTAAATACGATCTTGCAACTAACATGTCATCAACATACAATAATAACACGATATAGTTGGACTCGAACCTCTTAAAGTAACAGCAATGATCTGAATTGCATCTGTCATAGCCATTATTCTGCATGAAGTTATCAAACTTCTTATACCACTATCTTGGGGCATGTTTCAATCCTTATAAGCTTTTCTTGAGCCTATACACCATCTCTTTCTTTCCTTCCTCAATGAAGCCAACATGTTACTTCATGTAGATTTCTTCATCCAAGTCACCATGAAGAAAAGCAGTCTTCACATCCAACTGTTCAAGGTAGAGATTTTCAGCAGCTACCAAGATCAACACCACCCTGATGGTTGTGAGCTTCATAACGGGAGAAAATATCTCCGTATAATCCACTCCTTCCCTCTGTTAGAACCCTTTCACGACTAATCTGACCTTGTATCTTTTTGTTCCATCACTCTCCTGCTTGACCCGATAGACCCACTTGTTATGTAAGGCTTTCTACTGTACAGGTAGCAGGGCTAACTTGTTAGACCCTAGAGGGGGGGGGGGGGGGTTGGGGGCTTTTCAAGGATATAAAACTAACACAATGTGATATATCCTATCAAATAGATATACAATATGATATATGCAAGGATATGTAAACTAACACAAGGGTAGATAATCTAAACAAGATAGAATGGATGAAATGAATGAGCAATGCACAATTGGCGATATAAGATGAATGCAAAAACAAATACGCCAAAGACAAACTCAAACAAGTAATATGATCACGGAGTTCGGACCTTCCGTCCTACGTCTCCGCCCCCCACTCCCGGGGAGAAATCCACTATCAACCGGGTTTCCTACGTTCACCCGAACAACGTTTACATCTCACACTCGGTTTTCTAGTTCACCGAAAACTTTACAATCAACACACTATTGTAATCCCACTCTACACCCACTAAGTGTTGGACCTAGCCGTGTCTCCCTCAAGTGCTCGATTATAACCTCTCCCTAGGCACGTCAACCGACGCCACTCCTCTTGGGACGATCCCCGACTCTCACCACACACTCCTCACTCGGTGTACAAGTGTATTACAAAGTGAATCTCACAATAAGGCTCAATACAATAATTGATTGTTCTCAACTATGGATGAGAACACAATGAAAGCACAATTCAAAGTTATAATCTCTCACCATCCAACTATATTATGTATGTAAATACTAAAAGCTCAATGTGGGTGTGTGTAACAATGAGTAATATAAAATCAAATCTAAACTCAATATAAAACTAGCTTTAATAGAAATGATAATTAACAAATAATTATAAGTAAAAGCTAGAGTTGAGTTTAGGAAAACTTCTCTAGATCAAGATGGAGAGATGGAGATTTGAGGCCCAAACAATAAGATAATCTCCTCCACTTGTGAAAGCTAAAACTGCTTTAAACCAGACCCTTAAACAAGCTTAAACAAGCTTAAACTCTTTTTAAAATCCTTGTTTAAAAACTTCTTGGCTTGCATTGAAAGAGAGCAGCAATAGGGTATTTATACCCACTCTAACTCTCAGTCAAAAACCTTTAACAAAAGACAAAACAGCCCCAACAAACAGCTCTGAAAAATAGCCGTTGGAGTGCAACGGATCTATTGTCGGTCGACCGGAAATTCTGTCGGTCGACCGATTTGAGCTCTCGGTCGACCGGACCGGTCGACCGACGACTCTCTGAAAAAATACTGACGAATGGTCAATTGACCGGTCGACCGTACCGGTCGACCGAAAACTGACATTCCAGAAAAAATCGGTTTTAGAGCTGATTTTAAAACCCTGTTTAAAAATATCAAATAAATTACAAAAAATATAAAACTTTGGGGAATGATTGTAGACATGATAATAAACATGCTACAGTGACTGGTTATCAGAAAGGACCTCCCAAATGAAAAATATCATCATTTTACAAAATAGTCCAAAACATGAAAATGTGAGATACTTGAATTTTGATGTTTTGACATAAACCAACTTTTGAAACTTTGTGAAATGTTTTTATAGACTTAGTAAAACATGTATAAACTGATATTCAAGTCTACAAACTAAGAATACAATATTTTCACAAAATTGCATATTCTATGCAATGTTTTCAAAAACACAATAGAAAATATGAAATATATAATTTCATATATATAATCATAAAAACTCAAAACACATGTATGTATATATATAACTATATATATGCATAGAAACCAAAACTTATGTATATATATATAACTATATATATATACGAAGAAACCAATAAATGTGTGTGTATAAATAATTGAGCTTAACGTACTTAACACACATAATATAAATCCTAAACTAAATTACCCAAGCTTGATCTTGATATTCATTGAGCTCAACTTGGTACACGTTACGAATGAAGCTAAACCTGGATCTTGAACTTGAATTGTACGATCCTTCACTCCACAATTCCGCCAACCTCCATTGGATATCATCGTTGAAGCTCTATTCCATCCATCCTCTAACAACGTTGTTTGTCTACAATACATATGAATGTACAAACACTAGACAAACAACATTAGTAGTAAATTATTTGTAAATCATCATCAAAACAAGAAGGCCAACATAACTCTCATGTCTCGCTAGAATGGAGAGAATCCATCTCTTCTTGTATTGCATACTCCCATTGCTGAGATGCGTTCACTTGCATAGCCTCTTCATAGCATTTTGGTTCTCCGCTATATATCAAAAGTAAGTAGTGTAGTGATGAGAGATATACAAGATTCGGTTTGGGTACCCTGGATGACCTCCTATGCTCCGCGCCCTGGGTAGTCGGTTCTGCACCTGGAGTCTCCTCCGTTCTTCGATCAGAATTGATATTGTCTCCCCATCTGGAAGTTCCTCCAAATTCATATACTCAAATGCGCTCGCATCTGTAGTGCTACTCCTACTACTTTGGCCAGCCTTAGTATTGTCCTTGTCCTTGTACATCACTTCCTCATTGAATATGACGTCTCGGCTCCTGATGATTTCCCTGTTCTTCTCATCCCAAAGACGATACCCAAACTTATCAATGCCATACCCAATGAATGTACACTTCAGTGACTTAGTTTTCAGCTTGTCTCTGCCATGATCACTAATATAGACATATACCACACAACCAAAGACTCTCAAGTGTGAGAGATTAACTTTTTTGCCACTCCAAACCTCTTCCGGAATCCTAAAGTTCAATGGAACTGATGGCCCGTGATTTATCAGGTACACTGCTATATCACCGGGTCCACCCAAAAAGTTTTTGTAGACCTGTATGTAGACGCATGCTCCTCGCACGCTCTATCAGCGTTCTGTTCATTCTTTCTGCTATGCTGTTCTGTTGTGGCGTCCCTGGAGTAGTCCTCTCTAAATGAATCTCGTTCAGAGCATAAAACTTCTTGAACTCCTCCAGTTCATATTCTCCACCATTATCTGATCTTAGACACTTCATTTTTAGATTTGTCTTATTCTCCACCATGGCTTTCCACTTTTTGAAGATGCTAAACACATCTGACTTGTGCTTCATGAAGTATACCCACACTTTCCTCGAGTGATGGTCGATAAAGGTGACGTACTACGCCGAACCGCTAAGAGAAGATATGCTAGCTGGATCCCATATATCTTTATGAACAATCTCTAGCTTGTGAGATTTAGGTGGTCTTCCACCCTTTAGAAAACTAACTCTCTTCTGCTTCCCGAAGATGCAGTATTCACAAACACCAATTTCCACCGAATCAATGCCAGTTAACTTTCCTTCTGAGTGTAGAATCTTTATATCCTTCTCACTCATATGTCCCAGCCTATTATGCCACAGATCTACACTCTCCTTGTCTACTGCAATTGCGAGGGTATCACTTGTATGTGAAGTTAGGTAGAGGGTACCGATCTTGTTGCCACGAGCAACCACCATTGTACCGTTGGAGATTTTCCACGAATCTCCGATTAATGTTGTAACATAGACTTTTGCTCCAAGATGGCCAACCGAAATAATATTCCTCTTTAGCTTCGGTACGTGTCTGACACTCTTCAGAGACCACTTAGAGCCCTTCAACTGTATTTGCACATCACATTTTCCAATGATACTACAGGGTTTATTATTCCCCAAGTATACTTTCCCAAAGTACCCTGCTACATAGTTCTGAAAGAGCTTCCTATTAGCAGTTGCGTGGAAAGAGGCTCCTGAATCAATAACCCATGAATCAGAATCGCTATCCATAGCGAGAATCAACGCATCTTGCATAATATGAGCCTCCTGCTCATTTTTGTCCTTTTTCGGTGCTTTACAGGTAGAAGACATGTCGCCCTCTTGGCCGCAGTTCCAACATTTCCATTTGATAGGTCTCAACTTCGAGTTTAACCTCTTCTTCTTCGACTTCGATCGATTTCTGTTTTGGTTCCCCCTATTATGGCTTCTGCTTCTCTACTCGAGACTTAGGGATGAACCTGAATCTTCTGATTCATTCGATTTTCTTCTAACTTTCTCGGATAGAACCATAGTTACCACCTCGTTCAACTTCAACTTCTCCTTTCTTACCGAGTTGCTGATTGCTGTCACGCAACCTGCCTAACTATCCGACAACTGTGATAATATCAATAGAGCCTGCACTTTGTCATCAAATATGATGTTGACTAAGATGGGTTGATCAACAATCGTGTTGAACTCGATGAGATGCATCGTAAAGGAACATCCTTATGCCATCTTGAGGTTGAATAGTGTTTTGATAAGATGCACATTATTTGTAGCTGACGGTTGCTCGTACATCGTTGCGAGCGCTTCCATAAGCCCCACAGTCGTCTTCTCCTTTAATATATTATGTGTTACAGATTTTGCGAGGGCCAATCGGACCTGCCCCAGGGCTTTTCGATCCAATATTTCCATGTCCTCGTCGGATTCTTCTTTCTTCTATCCTTTTGCTTTACCCATCAGCGGACGATAAAGATCCTTGGTACACATAGTCCTCCATCTTTGACTTCCAATAGGTGAAGTCTGACCCGTCAAACTTCTCAATTTTAGATTTGCCTTCTTCTGTCATTTCTTACACACACAGATCTAAACAAGGACTCTGATACCAGTTGTTGGGGAATTCAAACTACTCGACCACCTGTCAAATATGAACCCTCTATGGAATTTGTCCTACCAGATATTGTGTTAAGACAATAGAAAGAAGAAATTACAGCAAAATAAAAAATTACATGAAAAGAGAACACCAAGTTTTAATGAGGTTCGGCAACTTACCTACGTCCTCGGGAGCCACAACAATAATTTCCTTTATATTAAAGAAGATTACAAGCTTGCAAAGAGCAGATTTCAAACTTGAGATTTCTCAAAAGAGAACCAACAGAAACTATAAGTTCTTCTTTCAAGGCGTGAGATTTTACAACTTGTAAAATCTCTTCTCTTCTTAATAAATGCTACAAAAGCGCTACAGGAAACAATGAGATTTTCATCTCCGCTCAAAAAGTCGTTGTGAAGAAGAAAATCTCAAAGCTACCGCCAAGCTCTTCTTGAAAAATCACCTCTGAGATTTTTCTCCTCTCTCAAAATCTCGTGCACAGGGCTTTTATAGGGAAACCCTAGACAATTGGAGACAACCTGTCTTCAGCTGTCCACAAGCTCGCCTGCGAAGAATATCGCTCGAGCTCGCTTGCAATGAGTCCCGCTCGAGCACGCCTACAAGTCGCCCCCTCCCGAGCTCGCCTATAGCCCGCTCAAGCTCGCATGTGTCGACTCGCTTGCAGCCCGCTCCGCTCGAGCTTGCCTGCAAGATCTTGCGTCGACCTCGCCTGTTTATCTTCGACCTCGCCTGAAGGAGTCCCATTCGATCTCGCCTTTAGCAAGCCTCAAGCTCGCCTCGACCTGGACCTCGCCTGAAGCCCGTTGAGGTCGCCTGAGGTCCGCAACGTCGACCTCGCCTACGCCACGAGAGCCCGCCTGCAGCTCATTGACAACCTCGCTTGCATCTCGCTATCGACCTCGCCTGAGCCGCCTTCGCTCGAGCTCGCCGTCTGTAGGTTTGGGTCTACACCCATTTTCCAACACAAAAAATTTCCCCTAAATCACCAACTGTAGGTGGAAATTAGAACTTCTACAGTGATAAGAATTAGAGAAATAATTACCTATGATGAGGATGGTTTGAGAAGAAGATCTTCATCTCAAAGTTAGAGCTTTAGATTGGAGTCAGCGTCAGAGCCTCAGAGTCCCGAGTGTGATTCTGAAGCGAAGGGGGGTAGAGAGCTAGTAACCAATACTTAGGGGCTGGTCAGAATCATTTAGGTAGGGAGAAAGGAACAAGTTAAGAATGGATTGGATTATAAATGAGCTGGGTTGGGGTTTTGGGCCTTTTGGTTTGGATCAAAAATTACAATAAAACCAAATTGCTTGCTAATTTCCTATATAGCTCATAGGTTACATACTAGACCCCATTTAATTCTTGTAAAAAACCAGGATGGGAGAGGGGTATGGGGGGGGGCGGGGGGAGGGGGGGGGGGCATGCCCCTTGGCCACCTTTTCTTTGATGCTCCATTGCAGTATAAAGAGGCCAGTGACCTAATCGGACATGGTTTGTGAAGGTCGCATTCTTCACCAATTGAATAATGACTTTAAAATTCAATTTCTTTTTGGTAATAATTAATCTGGTTCATAATTATTTTGAGCCACTGATGATTCTACATATAGATCATAAGATAAACCACAAAGTTTACACGCACGAGTTTTTTGAGACAAATATTCATATAAATGTCCGCACATTTTAAAAGATATAATATTTTATTGAAAAAAATTTCATTAATTTGGTTATATCTAAAATAGTTTTGAACCCCTCACCAAGCAACAGTCAGACTTATGCATCTCATTGTGCTAATATCGAGAATCTAAAAATATCGATGATTTCCATAAGAAGCATGAACATAATTTACGTTTGTTGGGATATGTACATGAAAAAGAATAAAGTGGTCAAACAGATAAGTTGTGTTCAGTGTTCACTCTACGTAATATAATGTTTGACAACTCATTTAATCTAAAGAAGGATTAAACTAATTAATTAGTTCATTAATATGCAATATTTCATTTAAACATTGTGCTCTTCTTTGATGATTGGAAGTAGAGAAGAGTATGGTTATATCTTTTCAAGTAAATAACCCATCTAAAGTGGTGGATTGATACGAAGAGACTGCATGTGAAGGGGCTCCACTCATTGCTTTCTTTGTGATTGTGGAAGAAGAGAAGAATTAAGAAGATGTGCCGGAAAACTTGGCAAGTTTTAGTTGTTGTCGTTTCTTGGTCTATTTCTCCACAATCACATTCATCACTCCAAATTGTCACACATGCAACATAAGAATCGATTTTGATTTTCTCCTACAAACACCTTCCTCATGAGATCAATAACTTTTATACTATAATTTGATTGGTTGTGCACTTGCAACTTTAGAGGTATACATTTATGCCCTATCAATATCCT
>NC_033797.1:62888095-62939043 GCF_001876935.1 Asparagus officinalis | reverse complement strand
AAATATCATTTTAGCAGGAAATCGCGTGAGAAGATTTGCAAGTGGGGGCCACATAGGTTGCTTGAAAACTGTGTGAAAGGAATTGTACGTAGGGGCCACAAGTTTAGCTGCTCTCGGATTCCGCGTGAAGAGCCCACGAACCCAGCGGTGTTTGGCCTGGATTCTCTGCTATATATAGTGGGTTCTTCCTAGGGTTTCGGTGTGCAAAGGGGGCGGAAAAACGTGCAATAACAGAAGAAAAGAAAAGTACAGCGGCGTGCAGTTCTCCTGGGGCTTCGTGAAAGCACTCTAATGCCACTAGGAAAGAATCCTAGAGGGGGTGAATAGGGTTTATGCTAATCTAATCAGATTTATGCCAAATTAAAACTTATTAACAAATATATCCTAGCAAGAATGATATATTACAAATATATGTGCAAGGATATATAAATAACACAAGGGTAAACAATATAGTGGATGAAATAGACAAGATGCAATAGGCGATATAAGCAATGAGCACAAGTATAAATGAACACCAATGCAAGCTCAAAAACAATCAAATGATCACGGAGTTCGGACCTTCCGTCCTACGTCTCCGCTCCCCACTCCCGGGGAGAAATCCACTACACAACCAGGTTTTCAATGCTCACCCAAATAACGTATTACACCTCAGAAGTCGGTTTTCTAGCTCACCGAAAACTTTACAATCACTCACAATGTAAACACACTAACTACCACATTAAGTGTTGGTCTCTAGCCCATGTCTCCCTCAAGTGTTAGGAATTACAACCTCACTCTAGGCATTACCACCTACCCCACTCCTCTTGGGACGATTCCGTCTCTTACCACACATTCCTCTTGGTGTACTAGTGTATTACAAGGTGAACCTCACAATTTAGGCACTCAACATATGATTGTTCTCTAAACTAAGTGAGAACTCAATTAAGCACAACTCAAAGTTACAATCTCTCACAACCCTAATTATACTATGTATAAAATACTATAAGCTCAAGTGGGTGTGTGTAACAATGAGATTTAATAAAAAAATCAAACTAAACTCAATTATGAAAATCTAGCTTATAGAGATGATAATCAACAAACAATGTAAATACAAAGCTAGAAATTGAGTTTAGAAAACTTCTCTATAGATAACAAGAGAGAGGGAGAAGGGTGAATGCTCAAACACTAATAGATGATCTCCACTTGCTCTTGTGAAATTGTCTTCACAAACGAAACACTTAAAAAAGGCTTAAACACCTTTAAACAAACTAAATAAACTTTTAAAACCCTTGTAAAACTTTTCTCTTAAGTAAATAGAACTGAGGATATGTGGGGGTATTTATAGGAAACCCCAAAGATTAAGAAACCCCAGCAAAAAGACCAAAAAACCAAAACATGATAAAGGCTAAAAAAAACGTTATGCCATTAGTCGACTAACGGCTTCCATCAGTCGACTGATGAGCTGACTGTTAGAGGCATTTTTTTAGCTCATCAGTCTACTGACAACCTTATCAGTCGATTGACGACCTTATCAGTCGACTGATGATCTCATCAGTCGACTGGTCAGTCGACCAAAATAAAACAGAAACTATTTAACATTCCAGGTGATTTCTTCAGTCGACTCATCAGTCGACTGGCCAGTCGACTGATAACAGGTTATCAGCCTGTTTTGAAATAAAAATCTGATTTTCAAACTGCCTTTAAAAATAGCAAATAAAATCAGAAAAATATAAAATTTTAGAAAATGATTGTAGACATGATAATAAACATGCTACAAAAAGTGGTTTTCAAAAATCACCTCCCATTTGTAAAATATCATCATTTTGCAAATATGTCCAAAACATGAAAATATGCGATACTTGAATTTTGATGTTTTGACATAAGCCAAGCTTTGAAACTTTGTAAAATGATTTTATAGACTTGATAAAAAGTATAAATTATAGTTGTTAAGTCTATAAACCATATAAACCAAAAACACAATATTTTTCCAAATGCAATAGAATATGAAACATATAAACGTATATATGAAGATATATATTGTTTCATTTCTATATAGCTAAACCAAAACATATATGTATATATATAACTATATATATATAAAAACCAAAATGTGTATGTGTGTATATAATTGAGGTTAAAGTACTAACACACATAATATAAAACCTAAACTAAATTACCCAAGCTTGATGAAGGTCTTCAATAAGCTCGACTTGGAAAACTTGCGGATGAAGCTTGAACTTGGATCTTCAACTTGAATTACAAGGCTTCAACCACTATTCCGCCAACCTCCATTGGATATGATCGTGAATGCTCGATTCCATCCATCCTCCAACATCGTTATTTGTCTAGAATACCTAATAAGAAACAAAAACACTAGACAAACAACAATAGAAATTGTTTGTAATCATTAAAACAAGATTAGAAGATGTAGGCTCATAACATGAGACCTAACAATCTCCTCCTTTTTTATGATGACAAACAATCTACACAAAGAGTATATAAGATAAGCAATAAAGCACAATACTCTTAAAATATACTCACAATCCACTTGTTTCTCCCCCTTTGGCAACATCAAAATGGGGAAACAAAAGAACAAGAGAGCGAAAGCTCCCCCTACAAATAAGCACGGTGAGTATAAAACAAATATAGAGAATGACTCCCCCTATCAAAATGCCTTATAGAATATATGCATTAATGACCAAGGAAAATATATGTGAGCAAGCATAGATGAAAGCATGCTAAACAAAACTCACATACAAAAGAACAATGAGAACACATATAAATATATCAATATAAAAATAGTGTCTCATTACTCAAACATAAAAATAATGTAAAAATAAATTTATGAAATCAAAGGAAAGAAAACATGAGAATCATGGAAAAAGTTTTCAAATGAAAACAAATCACTCAAATGAAATCATAAATCAAGATTTAAACCCAAAATGATATTTGATCAATAAAAAAATCTTCTTTGTAAAACTTGATCAAACCACATATAGAATACATTATAAAGCATACTTGAAATTTGAATCATCTATTTGTGCTATATAATAAATTCAAAGCAACGAATCAAAATAAAATTTTTGACAAAATGCAAGAGAGGCAATAATATATCAAGCTCTTAAGGTTGTTCCGACCCATATAAACATTTTAGCATCCGGTAAACAAGATTTTGGAATAAACCTAATAAATCCGAAAGGTTATATAAACACAAACCTCTCATCAAAATCAAAGTTAATAAAATGAAAACAAAAGAATTGAGAAAAATAAAATTGTTTTCATATTCAAAAAAAATTTAAAACATAATTTTCAAAACCAAGAAAAATAAAAAATAAAAAATAATACAATTCTTCGTTTTAAAAAGATTTTGGCACCCAAGCATTCTTGGTGCCGGATTGGTTAGAGACATGACCCCTATCATTCAAGCTCAAAGCCGTAGGGTTATGAACCCTCTTGGGCGCATGTTGTGCACGGACACAGTCATAGCAAAAATTACTCAAATGACCCTTCCGATTGCAATAAGTACAATGGAAAGGAAGCATTTGCTTATGTTGACCAAACGGTTGTGCTCGGGATTCATTTGCAAAAATAGATAGTCTTATAAATTTATTTTGCAAATAAGAAACATTTTTAAACAATGATCTATTTGGAACATATTATAACTTAGAAGCTTTTTGCATATCATAAATTTTTTTTACAAGATGTCCAAACCTACCAGAAACATCACATTTAAACACATGTGGTCTACTAGAAACATTTGGCAAACAAGATTTTTTTTTCAAATCAAAACAATATTTGGCCAAATGACCAAAACGACCACAATAATCACATTTAAACACACATGCATGTTTATGATGAACATGATGAGTTTGTGCATGTACATGTGCATGTGATGAAGAAGCCTTATGAGATGCACAAGAAGTATTAATTTTAGAAGATTTGTGTGCATCATAGCAAATTTAGCTAGATGTCCTTTTCGGCCGCAAATGGAACATTTGTAAATTTTGCTATACATATGTGCATAGTAAGTGTTGGATTTGGAAGAATTAACACGTGACTTTACACATAAGCCCATAAGTTTCTTATTATTAACAATACATATTTTAAGGGTTGAATCTAAAGATGAAATGCGTTTATTCACAAGATTCAAATCTTTATTTTTTGGAACATATGCATTTTTATTAGAAGTGGAACATAAATAGTCATTTATAAAGGAAGCAATATTATTTTTTATGTTATCTACTTCTAACATGGCATTATCTCTTTCATGAGTTAAGCTAGAAATGGATGAGGTTAATTTTTCATTTTCCAATTTTAACAAGTCATTGTTTTCTTTAAGCAAGGTATTTTCTTTTGCAATGACATCAAATTTGGAACCTGGCAACACATGATCGGATTCTAAATTAACATGCTTGCTTTTTAATTCCATAAAATTTTTATGCAATTTGTTATAGGCATGCAATAATTTTTCACTAGCACAAGCAAGTTCATCATTAGATAAATCATTAACGCTCACCCGAATAACGTATTACACCTCACAATTCAGTTTTCTAGCTCACCGAAAACTTTACAATCACTCACAATGTAAACACACTAACTACCACCTTAAGTGTTGGTCTCGAGGAGAAATCCACTACACACCCGGTTTGGAAGCCGGAACTTCGTCTACACAGCGATCCCTTCACGATCTCACACTACACAGTTGATCTCAACAGATCACACTCCCTCACAGTTGATCTACACAAGATCACACTCATACAGCAGTAGAAATGGTGCAAGACTCTCTCTTTACAAGTCCATATGGCAAAGAGAAAGAATACTGAAGCTGGGAAGTGAACACACACAAAAACACAGAAAACAGATTTTAAAAATTTTTCTCAGGAAGGCAGCGTCTCTCTGGTTTTTGCAGAAATTAGGGCAACTGGGAAGAGGAAGAAGTTTGGGTTTAAATAGGAGAGATTTATCATTTTAAAATCACAATCCAATCTTCCCAATTAAGAAAATAATCTCTTATTCAGACTATTGCCACAGACTGTGCCAAACACAGTTAAGTGAAAGCACAGTAAACAAGGCAAACGACCGTTTGAAAAAAATCTCGGTTGACCGAATTAACTTTCGGTCGACCGTCAGAACGTTCGGTCGACCAAAATGATGAATTCGATCGACCGACCAAAAATTCGATCGACCGCGAGTAGCTTTGAAAACAAAGAAAACAAGCAGAGAGTTTATCGGTCGACCGGTGCGGTCGACCGATAGAAAAATCGAGATTTCAGTCGACCGCACCGGTCGACCGACAAACTCTCTGGAGTCCAGTGACGAATGAGCTTAAGTGCGGTCGACCGGTGCGGTCGACCGCATTCTGATACACTCCAGAGTAGTATTATGACTCAAACAAAAATATTTAGAAAATATTTATTTGATCTCTGAAAATTATGAAACTTTATAAAATGTTTTTAATACTAAAAACAAACTGTTTGAAAAAAGAATTTTGCAGATAGGTCCTCATACTTGTGAAAAATAGTATTTTGTGAAAAACGCTTAAAAGCTTAAGTATGAAAACGTGTGTATGAGTCCCAATAGCTTCAAGTGAATTCAAGAACTCTTTCTCTACATTCTAATACTAGAGAGAGAATAAAAACTAGCTAATATCCTCACATAGAATACAATTCTTGAGTCTTGATATAGCTTAAGTTTGGATGAAGCTTTTATATGAATTTGTTGTTTTTGAAATAACATTGCTTCATCACTATGCCTCCTCCTCCTTTCGATATCATCGTTGTAGCGTATATTCCATCCAATCCTCCATGTATGGTACTAACAAGCTTGATAAATGAATTTACTATATTTGCACTCAATAAGCCATTAGTACCGTTAATGGTGGTTGTAAAACATCATCAAAACATAAGGGCTAACAGAAACCCCAACAAAAAGACCAAAAAACCAAAACATGATAAAGGCTAAAAAAACTAGTCGTTATGCCATCAGTCGACTAACGACTTCCATCAGTCGACCGATGAGCTGACTGTTAGAGGCATTTTCCAGCTCATTAGTCGACTGATGACCTTATCAGTCGACTGACAACCTTATCAGTCGACTGATGATCTCATCAATTGACTGGTCAGTCGACCAAAATAAAACAAAAACTATTTGACATTCCAGGCGATTTCTTCAGTCGACTCATCAGTCGACTGATGTCATCAGTCGACTGACCATTCGACTGATAATAGGTTATCAGCCTGTTTTAAAACAAAAATCTGATTTTCAAACTATCTTTAAAAATAGTAAATAAAATTAGAAAAATATAAAAATTTGGAAAATGATTATAGACATGATAGTAAACATGCTACAAAAACTGGTTTTCAAAAATCACGTCCTATTTGTAAAATATCATCATTTTGCAAATATGTCCAAGACATGAAAATATGAGATACTTGAATTTTGATGTTTTGACATAAGCCAAGTTTTGAAACTTTGTAAAATGATTTTATAGACTTGATAAAAAGTATAAACTATAGTTGTTAAGTCTATAAACCATATAAACCAAAAACACAATATTTTTCCAAATGCAATAGAATATGAAACATATAAAAGTATATATGAAGATATATATTGTTTCATATCTATATAGCTAAACCAAAACATATATGTATATATAACTATATATATACAAAAACCAAAACGTGTATGTGTGTATATAATTAAGATTAAAGTACTAACACACATAATATAAAACCTAAACTAAATTACCCAAGCTTGATGAAGGTCTTCAATAAGCTCGACTTGGTAAACTTGCGGATGAAGCTTGAACTTGGATCTTCAATTTGAATTGCAAGGCTTCAACCACTATTTCGCCAACCTCCATTGGATATGATCGTGAATGCTTGATTCCATCCATCCTCCAACATCGTTGTTTGTCTAGAATACCTAATAAGAAACACAAACACTAGACAAACAATATTAGGAATTATTTGTAATCATCAAAACAAAATTAGAAGACGTAGGCTCATAACATGAGACCTAACACTTCGTGCCAGGCAGAGGAGAAAAATTACAGAGAAAAGTCGGCTGTGTGTTTTTTCTTGGGTTGTGTGCAACAGGAGAAACATAGGTTTTTTTGGTTGTTTGTGAGAGATTTGAGAGTTAGTTTGAGGGTTTAATTTGTGTAGTTTGAGGGTTTAATTTGTGTGATTGTAAACCCATTTGTATTCTCTTTCTCTAATTATAGATCCTCCTCCCTACCCCTTGGATGTAGGCAATTTTTCGAACCACGTAAAACTTGTGTGATTTGCTGTTTGTGGCTATTGTAATAGTTTATTAGATTCCCTTGACAGATCAGTCCTAAAACTGATAAGAGAAAGAGCTGATATATCACTTTGATAAGATATTCGCTTTAGATTCTTGTTTTCTTGGTAAGACATGAATTCTTATTACGATCTTTCTCTCTTATTGTGTACCAGAAACTCTGCCGAAATTTTCGCTGAGCACAACAAGTGGTATCAGAGTTCGGGCTACGCTTGGGCAATTTAGAGGAGTAGATCACTTTGAAAGTTCCTCTAGGGCTTCATTTGATGATAAAAGTAGGATCTTTTGGTAAAGACTCTATCTTTTTAATTTTGGATCTATTCTTCGTTCGTTGGTGCGTTGAGAAAGATGTCGGGGAAAGAAGGTACTTCGGGTGTCGAGGATGGTACTTCTGGTGCGAAGACCATTCAGAGTTTGAATATCCACTTTATGAAGATAGATGTGGAGAAGTTTAATGACACAAACAACTTTGGATTATGGAGATGCGAGGTTTTGGATGTGCTGAACGCGCAGAATTTGGAGGATACCTTAGAATTAGATGGCAAGCCAGATGATATTAAAGAGAAGGTTTGGAAGAAGATGAATCGAACGGCGTGTGGTGTAATTAGGTCTTGTTTGACTCAAGATCTAAAATATGATATGATGAATAAGACTTCTACGAAGAAGATTTGGGAGATTCTCGAAAGCAAGTATCTGACAAAGAGTATTGAGAACCGCTTGCATTTGAAGAAGAGACTTTATCATTTCCAGTTGAAGAAGGGAATCTCAATTAGTGATCACATGAACACCTATACAAAGCTTCTTATGGATTTGGCGAATGTGGATGTCATGATTGAAGATGAGGACAAGGCGTTGCTATTATTGAGTTCCTTGCCCGACAAGAAATATAAGACCTTCATTCTTACTTTGATTAATGAGAAGGTATCTCTTTCGTATAGTGAGGTGACTGCTGCACTTATGAATTATCAGCTTCGAAAGAAGGATAAGGAGGCTTTAGTTGAGTTGGTAGCAGAGACATTGGTCGCAAGAGGGAAAGGTCCAAACCAAAAAATTTAGAAGTCACAGTCTAGAGTAGGACATCCTATAATTGGAAAAGATAGATATTCGGAGGTGTATTAGATGGTAATATTTCTGGTTCTTCTATTTATTCACTTTCTATCAGTTCTACAGATAGCTATTCGGAGGAATCTGAATGGATGTTGGATAGTGGTGCGACCTATCATGTGTGGCCTAGAAGGGAATGGTTCTCTAGTTTTGAAAAGCTGGATAGTGGTGTGGTGTACATGGCTAATAACCGTGCATGCTAAATCCTTGGGATAGGAAGAGTTCACGTCAAGATGTTTGACGGGACTGTTAGGGAGTTGTATGATGTGAGATATGTTCATTCCTTGAGGAAGAACTTGATCTCAATTGGAGCTTTGGTTGGAGAGGGTGTGAATGTTCAAATTGAGGACATGGTTCTCAAGATTGTGGAAGACTCTCAGATTGTGATGAAGGGTGTTAGGAGGAATATTTTGTATTACTTGACTGGAGGTATAGTGGCAGGTGGAGAAGTAACAACTTCTATTGATTCGACTAGATTATGGTATTTGGGGCTTGGTTATTCCAGTATTGATTCCTTACATAGATTGAAAAAGGGTGCAAAGACCTATAGTTTGAAGTCCAGTGAACATGTTGATGTAAGCAAAAAGACCGAGGTGAAGTTTGACACCTCTATTCACCCACAGAGGGTCTTTCAGATAGGGTTCACATGGATGTTTGGGGGCCTTCCAAGGAGGTATCATTGGGAGGAAATAGATATTTGGTTTTCTTTGTTGGTGGATATTCTAGACGTGTTTGGGTTGCAACCAAATCCCCTTTGGATAAAATCCTAGTAGTCTCCAACAAATTGAAGAAGTATAAGATTGGCAAAAAGGTGAAGGTACTTCATTCAGGTTTTAGTAGGAGGTACAAGATGGACCTATTTCTGTTTTGGAGCCGAGCTCACGGCATTTCTAGAAACTTCGTTAGAAAGGAAATATTGGGACAACTAGATAGGGTGACAAATTTGGAGAACCGTGCCTTGCTGGAGGAGAATCGGTGTTTGTTATCAAGCAATGGTCTGCAGAAGAGTTTCTGGACTGAGGCTTTGATATATTTGGGTTATCCTATTAAAAAGTTATCAACTGCTGTGATAGGAGGTAAAACTCAACTGGGTGTTTGGTCTGATAGTGTCACTTCGGTTGAGGCTTCGATGAGGGAGCTAATTGACTCTCAGTAGGTGGAGAGTTTTGGACAGACCTTAGATGTATCGCAACGGGTGGAGAGTGATGCTACTCCATATTGGATGAAGATTACTCTACTTACTCTAGATCATACTGTATCGTTTGGGATTCCAGCTGAGGTGACACGGTTTGGGGATCAATTAGTTTTGGATACAGATGATGAGTTAGGTTTTGATTCGAGTGCAGCTGATAGATATAGTTTAGATATGGCCATTGGTTCACCTCAGGTGAAGGTGTTTGATTTGTTACACTTTGAGGCCATTGGAGGTGCTATCAGCCGTAGAGTTGATGATATTGGAGAAGGGTTGTGAACTCTTCTATTAGATTGAGGTCGTTCGCGGCCATTTTGGTGAACTATGTGAATGTTGGATTCCTTGGGCAAGAGGATACGTAGGTAGTCTTTATGATGCAGCCGATTTGATGGGTTGATACCAACATTGGAGGTGTTCACATTCTCGTTTGGGTCTTAACTTGTTGGGGATTGAGTCTGTTGTCATGAATTATTTCACTTCGTACTGGACGCAATAAGTGAGACATTTGTTTTAGTTGGTGCCGGCACAGTTTTGGAAAAACTTCACTGAGGTGGAGAATTATGAAGCACGTGGGGGGCCACCACGAGTTTAGCCGCAAATATCATTTTAGAAGGAAATCGCATGAGGAGATTTGCATGTGGGGGCCATACACGTTGCTTGAAAACCGCGTGAAAGGAATTGTACGTGGGGGCCACGAGTTCAGCTACTCTTGGATTTCGCGTGAAGAGCCCACGAACCCAGGGGTTTTTGGCCTGGATTCTCTGCTATATATAGTGGGTTCTTTCTAGGGTTTCAGTGTGCAAAGGGGGCGAAAAAAGGTGCAAGAACAGAAGAAAAGAAAAGTGCAACGACGTGCAGTTCTCCTGGGGTTTCATGCTAGGTAGAGGAGAAAAATTGCAGAGAAAAGTCGGCTGTGTGTTTTTTCTTAGGCTGCGTGCAACAGGAGAAACATAGGTTTTTTTGGTTGTATGTGAGAGATTTGAGAGTTAGTTTGATGGTTTAATTTATGTGATTGTAAACTCATTTGTATTCTCTTTCTCTAATTGTAGATCCTTCCCCCTCCTTGCCCCGTGGATGTAGGCAATTTGTCGAACTACATAAAACTTGTGTGATTTGCTGTTTGTGGTCATTGTAATAGTTTATCAGGTTCCCTCAACATATCAGTCTTAGAATTGATGGGAGGAAGAGCTGATATCTCACTTTGATGAGATATTCGCTTCAGATTCTTGTTTCCTTGGTGAGACGGGAATTCTTATTACGATCTTTCTCTCTTATTATGCACCGGAAACTCTGCCGAAATTTTCGCTGCGCACAACATATCTGACTAAAGAAAATTTCTATAAAGCAAATACCTATTGCCATTCATTATTGGTAAAACTTACAACATCATCAGCTGAAGGAGGAAATAATTTGAGATCAAGCCTACATCCATATTTTCTATTATCCGAGAAGAGATTAACCCAATCCTTTTTTGGACCTTTTTCTCCATGACTATCATTTAGAATTATATTGTTTTTCTTAGAATTGATCCCATCATCAATAATAGGATTAGCGTTTGAATTCACTTCAGCATGATAACTAACATCAGCCAAAGATTTAGTGTTAGCCTTAGCTGAAGAGTTAGCCACTAATGGTGATTTACTCAATCCAGGAGAATTATTGGAATATTATCACTACTATCTATATAACCAGCCCACGAAACCCTAGATGTAGATGAAGAAGGTGACTTATTAAGATGATGAGCTTGGATTCCAGTCACAGAAGGAGCAAGTAGTGAATGTACTATAGTAATTGGAGTGGATCTATTAAGAATCTCGGCCATTTTCATCTTCAACTTTTCCCCCATTAGTCTCGTGCTCTCCATGATCCTAAAGCTTGAATTTGCATCATTTACAGCAAAATAAGGCTCAAGTTAGTCATAGAAGATTTCAAAGAAGGATTTATAGCTCATAATCTAATTCTAAAAGAGATTTCCCCTTCCCATTCTCTTCTTTTTACCCATAAAAATTTCAGCGGTGGTGCACGTTAGCGTAGAGGAGATCACATGCTGTCTTACTATTATGAAATCATTAACATTAAGATGCCCAACAACTAAGAGCTAAGACAATGATATTGAAATTTTGGGTTGAATCTTTTCAATCCAAATATGATGCTTTTCCATGAGGAATTAATTGATTTTCATATGCTAGGTAAATATTAGGTGTTTTTTTTTGCTTATATATTTTTATTTCCTTTTCTTGTCTTTTCTCTTTTTTGCTTGTCTTCTTCATTTCTAGTTGATTGAATGAAGTAGGGTGAGGCTCTTGACTTGTACATTTTCAAAATAAAGAAAATATAATTTTTCCTCAACAAATAAATTTTTATTAAAATAAGAAAGAAAAAAGTTCCTAAGGAGGGAGACAAACATACACCCAAAAAAGTTACACGAAAAAAATAGAGAAAAACTGAGAAGCCTTGACCTATTTACCAAGAAATAAGAATAAAGTTTAATCTTATCAATGACCAAACCTGCAACACAAAAATTATTTTTGAAAACTAAATCATTCTGACCGTTCTACATGAACCACATAGAAACAAAACACAAAACCATCTATGACTTCCCATCAACTGATACATGCTTCTCTCCATGCCATTGAATAATAAAATAGAAAGAGAAATCTAACCATTAAAGAATTTCACCCAAAACCTCCGAAGCCCACCTGTATTCGATTGGAGCATGGAAACAATCTTTGAGAACTCCAAAATAATGTGGGCAAAATGTATGAGCCAAAGGAAAGGACAATGCCTCTACTCTCCAAATAAGATTTGCTAGGGATACTATCAATAACAACAAGCCAAATTAAATGAATTATTAGATCTTTGGGAGACATAATTTTTCTAAATTAACCTCGACCAAGTAGAGGAAAAATTAAATCTGTGGGATTCTAAACTATTGACTACTGACAACATACACTCCTTCAGAATCTGATGTCCACTGAATGAGATTCTTCATAGTCAGATTGAAAAGCACATCATCAAACAAACTCACAAAGTTCTCTAATTTTTTCTCCTCTTATGCAAAAAGTCTCTTTCTAAATTGAATATACCAACATACATCACCATTCTCTGGGAGTTAACGGTCTTTTACTAAGCACCCTTTATTAGATGAGATGGAAAAATGTCTTTCAAGGAATATTCAGTAGCGAAGGATCTTTCCAAAACCAAATGTGGCTACCATCACCTGACTACCCAATGAAATTTGGAATACATGCTAAATGTAGAGCAAATTAGGAGAAAAGGATACCTATCTTTATTGATATTGCTATTTATTTATACAATATGAACATAATTGTTCTACTACTATACCCATTGTGAAACTAAACAAGAGTACCCTATATACAATAGTTAACACTCCTCCTCAAACTACAATTGGGTTGACTAATGGTAGTTTACCAAGAAGAAATGAATGTTGATGTATTGTATGAGCTTTGCTGAATAGATCTGCTAGCTGAAGATCAGTGTTCACATAAGGAAGTGAGATAGTGCCAGCGATAAAATGATGATGAGTAAAGTGACAGTCAATCTTAATATGCTTCGTTCATTCATGAAATACTAGATTGCTGGTAACTTTGATGGCGCTCATGTTGTCACAAAGAAGATGCCAGGGCATGATATTCTGATTCCGCAGTAGAGCAAGGGACGTCTTGTTTCTTGGATTTTTAAGGGATGAGGGAGTCAACCAGAAATATACAATAATTGGTAGTGTGTCATTGGTCTGTAGTGTCGCATACCCAGTCTGCATCACTATTGGCATTGAGAATGAGTGATGATGAAGGTAAAAAGAATAGCGCCCTCCCTGGAGTCTCATGAAGGTAGTGTAAAATACGAAGTAGAGTGGCTTGGTGAGAGGAATGTGGAGCAGCAACAAACTGACTGAGCACATGAATGACATGTGAAATTTTGGGTCTGGTGATGGTGAGGTATACTAAACTCCTTATGAGATGTTGATATTGTATAGCATTAGGTAGTGGGTCACCGTCAATGGCTTTGAGCTTCACATTCAATTCAAGAGGCGTCTGAGCTAGTTTAGGATCTGTTAGGTCGGCATAATTTATAATGTTCTTAGCAAACTTCTGCCGAGAGAGATTATAGCCACGTGGAGTCTGGTTGATCTCCAGTCCGAAAAAAGTAATGTAAGCCATCAAGATATTTTATCTCAAACTATTGTTGGAGGTGAGATTTGATTTGGATGATGGTTGATAGATTGTCACCAGTGATGATCATCCATCAACATATAAGAGTAAGATTGTGTGATGTCCATTAGAGGAAGAGATGAACATGGTCTGATCATTCACACTAGAAAGGAAGCCTGGTAGCTGCATGACCTGTGTGAATCGAGCGAACCATGCACGAGGTGCATGTTTGAGGCCATAGAGGGTTCATCGTAGGTGGAAAACAAGAACCTCGGAGTTAGAAAGTCTGGCAGTTAGAGTCATGTAGATGTTCTTAGTGAGATGTCCATGTAAGAGGATATTTTTGACATCCACTTGGTACAATGGCCATTGTTTGGCAACAACAACAACGAGTAGTTTGCGAGCAGTGGTTATTTTGACAACTGGAGCAAATGTCTCATCATAGTCCATTCCGTATTGTTGTTTGAAGCCTTGAGCAACTAACCGAACCTTGTGGAGATCAATGGTTTCATCTGCTCTAGGCTTGACCTTGTAGGTCCACTTGCAACTAATGAGGTTTTTCTCAGAGGAAGAAATGTGAGACCCCATGCGTGGGTTTGTTAGAGATCTGTTAGTTAATCTATCATTGCCTGTTGCCACTGAGGATACTTAACTACGTCATGATAAGAATAAGGTTCCACATAATCTGATGTCATCATATTTATGGTGTGAAAGGTAATGGAGGTAAAATTAGGGTCACGATATTTAGATGGTGGTTGGCGATCATGTGAGGGATATCTCAGTTCAGGTGTGACTTCATTGATATGTGGTTCAAATGAGGAGGTTGATGGAGGGAATGATTGATCAATTGCAATAGGAGTGCGATCAGGACTGGCCACTTGCTCAGTGAGAGGATTATCTTCTGGACTTAGCTCTTGAGTGGGAATTGATGCGAAAGGATCAAGTATTATTTTTAAAGTCAGTGTGTCAAGTTTAAAGAATGTGAGATCTACGAGAGTAGAAGGTAGAGAGTGTAGAGCGTAGCATGGTAGGTGTTCAAAAAAGGTTATATGTGGGGAGATGAGTAGTCGATCACTATGGAGATCATAGTAGCGATAGCCTTTATGATGAAGATTGTATGCAAGGAATACACACATGATGAAGCGAGGTGAAAGTTTGTTGCATTCCGAAGGTAAGAGTTGAACAAACATGTATAGTCGAATACTTGAAGATGAGAGTAATTCGGTGGTGAGTAGTTATTGGAAGGGTGTAAGACCTTGGAGAGTGGATGATGGAGTGTGGTTGATGAGGTAGACACTCGTGAGGAGGACTTCAACTAGGAGTAGGGATCTAGTGGTTTCTAGGATATATCAGAGGCGTAGTTTTCTACATCATTTTATTGAGGGGCATATGGATAGGATAATTGAGAAAGAGTTTCTTAGGATGCTAAGAATTATGTGAAATGATGGGATGTGTATTCCCTCCTAAGTCTGAACGTAAAGTTTTGATGTGGGAGAAGAATTGTGTTCGGATTAGTGAAGTTCTTGTAGATTTCAAAAGCATCAAATTCATTTTTCATCAAGTAAATCTAGGTAAAATGCGAGTGATCATCGATAAATAGAATGTAGTAGCGATTTGACCACAAGAGGTGTGTGGGAATTGTTTTCGGAGAAAGTTGCCTTCATTGTCGAATTCATTATAATCTGGATCGCTTACAAAGAATTCAAGATATTCAATAAAAAAAATAAGAAAATGAAAGATTACAACTTTTCGAAAATAACGCAAGATCCGTTCGTCATTTCTTGCTTGCGTGGGTCTTTAGCCGGTGACGGGGACGTTGATATCCGTGGACTACCTGGCAATCAGATCAGGTCCAGAACTTCGTCGATCCGCGAAGGAATCTAAAAGCAGAAGCCCTTATCTCGACAACAGCGAGATAATTGCTCTTCTTAGAATTATCACAACGGGATAATACTAAGGATCGGATGCGGGTGATGCAGATCTGACGACTCTCGATCTCTTGCGTTGAAGAACTCGATCACTCTTCAGTCCGGCAGGGCTTCGCCAATTCTCCAAAACTCCAGATTTGAAAAAATGAG
This sequence comes from Asparagus officinalis, assembly GCF_001876935.1. Lineage (NCBI taxonomy): Eukaryota > Viridiplantae > Streptophyta > Magnoliopsida > Asparagales > Asparagaceae > Asparagus > Asparagus officinalis. The sequence goes on along the minus strand of NC_033797.1, from coordinate 62,923,216 downwards.
GCTCCGGGGCTTGTATTTATAGGCACGGGACGAATCTGAGTTGGAGACACCCTCTGGTGTCTCAACCAGGGCCGAGATACCCTTGGCCGAGACACTTCGGGTGTCTCAGTTTAGCCTGAGACTCTCGTTATGCCTGTTTGATTGTTTTCACCGTAAATTCTTCGTCCGAACTCGGATTTGAGTGATTCAAAGTGTGTTGGAAAGCCGACAAGGAGTTCTATAAGCTTCAATGATTAAATCATCCGTGGAATAAATGAGACAAGAAGGGTATTTCGTCGTTTGTGAACGATACGAGGTTCCCGATCAGTTCGTGTCTCGTTATTCTGAAACACCGTTGCTTCACGTAGTTCATCGGTTTACTTCAAGCGTTCATCGATATCAATCAAGATTCCGTGAACCAGATGGTGACGCTCATCGTTATTTCTTAACAATGAGCTGTTCGTGGAGACCTATATGTAATTTTTGATGCCTACATATACCCCCTCCAAAGCGTTCCAGACTCGTTTCTTTTGTAGAAGAGGCTGGAATACTTTGGATGTGATTGGTCCAACCTTCAATCGGCGTAAAGGACCTGTAGTTAGCTTCGATTCTTGACTCCTTCGATTTTCAGTCTACTCGATGCTTTGATGAATAGCTAAAATCCTTCCGGCGTTGTGTTTATCGTCTGGCCTTCGTCGAAGTCTCAAATCTACAATTGATGAGTTGAGTTTGGCTCGTGTCATTGAGTTGACTTTTCGATCGCAACGCGTTGACTGGCGTTGACCTAGGGTTACGCGTTGACCGGCGTTGGCCTTAGGGTTTCGAACATCGTACGTTAACTTTTTGATCGCAACGCATTGACTGGCATTGACCTAGGATTACGCGTTGACCAGCGTTGACCCTAGGGATTCTAACATCGTACGTTGACTTTTTGATCGCAACGCGTTGACTGGCGTTGACCTAGGATTACGCGTTGATCGGCATTGATCCTAGGGTTTCGAACGTCGAACGTTGACTTTTTGATCGTAACGCGTTGACTGGCGTTGACCTAGGGTTACATGTTGACCGGCGTTGACCCTAGGGTTTTGAACCGTCATACGTTGACTTTTGATCGCAACACGTTGACCGGCGTTGACCTAGGGTTACGCGTTGACCAGCGTTGACCCTAGGGTTTTGAGTAATTCTGAAGAATCTATCCGCACTGATCTGCAAGCAGAACTTGAGAGGGGTTATACAGATAGGCTTTCTAAGTTAGAGTCCCATGTTCTTAACCGCCGACTGCCTTCAGGCTGATGAGTTTTTATTGTATGTTCTGACTTGATCTATTAATAGAAGCTCAGTATTTGATTCCTTTATGATATTTCTTTGTTGATTATAAACCCAGCGGTCATAAGACTTACAGGATTTTTGGCAAACCCCCAGCCATCAACGGGTTTGATATGCCTTTACCGATTACCGTTTGAATCGGGCTAGCATGTGAATTATTAAAACCCGTCTCACATGTAACGTTGTGCTAAGAGAATCGCTTCTCTTAGACTTAATGCTATGATTCTGAATACATAGACTTAACCATTTCTTATAGGGAAAAGGTACCCAGCATCGCGTTTTAGACTACGACTTATCCCTTCTTAGGATTCGGGATAAAATTCCCCAGGTTTAGACCATGGTGTCTTTTTCTATCGGCGAAAGACTAAAACGGCACTGCGTGTTAGACATAGACTTTAGGATTTTTGGCAAACCCCCAGCCTTCAACGGGTTTAACATGCCTTTACCGATTACTGTTTGAATCGGGCTAGCATGCGGATTGTTTTAGTCCGTTCTGCATGTAACGTTGTGCTAAGAGAATTACTTCTCTTAGACTTAATGCTATGATTTTGAATACATAGACTTCGCCATTTCTTACGGGAATGTGGCATCCGGTAACGCGTATTAGGCGTCGACTCATCCCTACTTAGGATTCGGGATAAAAGTCCCTATAATTAAACTTTGGTATCTTTTTTCAATCGGTGAAAGACTAAACCGGCAACGCGTGTTAGGCGTAAGCTTATCTTTATTTAGGAGTTAAGATAAAATTCCCCGTGCACAAAGTGTACGGATTGGAAGTTGGGAATTGTGTCTTTTCTCAGGGTAAAGACGGACTGGAAAATGGAAGAGGAAGAATTTTATATTCTATCTCCCAGTACTGAAGAGGAAGAATTTTATATTCTATCTACAATTTGGAAAGGAAACTCAAGGTGGGATCTCCACCCCCAGAATCCGAAGAGATGAAACTAAGAGTGAGATCTCCACTCCGAGAATCAGAAAGATTCAAACGACCCTAACTTTTATTGGATTGGCCATTTGATCCAAAAAGAATCCCTCATTTATTGAGGAGAAAGCCCAATTTCGACCCTAACTTTTATAGGTTTGGTGGAAAAAGGAACAAAGACAGACTTTCGTTTATCGAAAAGGAATGACTCGGTATTAGTCCTAACTATTTGTAGGCTTGACTAAGTAAGATTGGGAACAATCCTAACTTTTATAGGTTTGATTGTTCGAATTGAAAGTGGACCTCTCGTTCATGAAAGGAATCGAGAGAGGAATTTGGCTTTGGCCCTAACTTTTATAGGTTTGACCTGAAAGCAAAGAGAGTGGAATACAGGTAGCAATGAAAATGCCAACTTGTACTATCACTCAAAGGAGGACTTCAATGCTAAGTGATTAGGACCTAACATGTTGAGTCTGAGAATCGCCAATGACTGGCGGATAGAAATTTTGGTGAATCCACCGTCGATTAATTTGATCAGCGGATGGTTTGGTGAGGGAAGATTAACCTGTCAAAGGATTGGATCTCGTCTCACAAAAATAACTCATGAGAGTTAGAGAATTTCACAATAATAAGAGGAAACATTCTGACATTCAGAGTTCGAACGTGGATTTCTTATTCATCACTTCTACGGTGACTGGGTTATCCCTAAGAATACCACATGTGGTATTCTTCCGGGAACTTCCCGATACATTAGTTATCCTGAAGATACTAAGGATAGTATTTTTTCAGGAACTTGCCGTTGGATATAAAGGAAACAGGGTCGCCAAGAAGCAGTTTATACTCGTATACTTGTCGGAGTGTGGTGGGGTCGTTCTCTCGGTTTGTTCTGCCATTGAGACGCCGGCTTCAACTAAGGCCTGTATTGTGTTTTTGAGAGTGATACAAGTCTTGGTGGAATGATGGATCCTCCTGTGGTATTCACAATATTTTGGGTCTGAACTCTCGTTGGCTTCCTCCTGGCTTTTAATAGGTGGGAGCTTGATTTTGTCATTTTTTAGGAGGTACTTGAGGATGGCTAGAACCTCATCATCCTTGAAAGAGTATCGCTGCATCTGAAGCGACTGTTGTGGCGATCGTTCCCATGGCTGTCGTTGTGACATTTGATCAGCAGCGAACCCGAGTACAAACTCTGATTGACTTTCCTCAACTCTCTTTCTTTTGGGATAGCGTCTAGTCGAGGTGGTGACAGACTCGACTTCTTTCTGCTTTTCGTCTTCATTTTCATTTCTCTTCGAGTGATGTCGAGAAGTAGGAATTGGGCCACCCCCAGTGTCATTGAAGGATCTGGTCGTACCACCCCCAGTGTTATTAAGGGGTGAATCAGTCTTTATAACCATATTCAAATTCAGACTATTGTTATTTGTCCTATTTGGAATAGGTGTGATTGGTGTAGCGCAATAGCTAGACCCAGCCTGATGATCAAATTTAAGAAATTCACACCTTTCAGTTTGCAACTTTCTTATTTGTCGCATAGCCAATTCCATCTTACCCTCAAATTCTTCTTTCTGCTTGATTAACGCTTCTTGAACTATTTGAGTGAGCTGGTCAGGAGTAATGGTGAACGCATCTCTAGTGTTTTTAGAAAGACGTGATAACTCGTGTAGAGTTACTTTCACTGGGATGTTAGCCAATTGGGTCATAACATCGAAGTGATATGAAGTGTTTAATCGAGACTGCCTCGGGTTTTGAACATCTTGGTGCAGGGGCTCCTGTTGGGTCTTCTCAGCAGGTGCGAGGGTAGTTGTAATCATCTCCACCCCAGCCAGTCGATCAGAAACGCTTGGATATTTGAAATGATACTCGTTCCCATTTCTAGTGGTGAGGACTGGCTCTTCGGTGGTTACTAGAGTTGCATGTTCATTATCAAAAAATAAGAAAGTAGGGATTGCTTCGTCGTCTTCTTCTGGGATGGCCGAGGCTCCGCAACAGGACTTTCCTTTTCTCTTTGACTTCTTAGAAGAGGATCCGGTCCACTGTTCATCTCTAATCAGATCGGGGTGAACCCAATGAATCTCGCCATTTGGGGTTGTGTGTGGCACAAGTCCTTTCTGGCGTTGCTTGTAAGGATCGTCGTTGACGATCTTCACTGCTGCGTTTATCACAGGCTCAGGCTAAAACCAATTCAAGGGAACGGACCCAAAGCTAATCGACACTGTGTTCGCACCCACCTTCTTCTCCTTAGGCTTCATGGTGATGACCCCAACATCAATTAAAGCTTGGATTTTATCCTTTAGGGCGTAACACAACTTGGTAGGGTGGTGAACCGCTTTGTGGAACGCGTAATACTTAGGGTCATTAACCCTTTTAGCGTCCTCTTGATCTTGGACCGGAGGCAACTTAATCTTGTTGTTCTCTATAAGGTATTTGAAAATATCGTGAACTTCATCTTCTTGGAATGAATAGACCTTCGGGAATTTTGGTTCCGAAGTCTTCTGTCTCTGAGGCTGTTGTTGCCACCGTGACTGCTGAGGCGCCTTTTGCTGCTGTTACGGTTGCGCTTGCACTTTAAATGTTTGGTTCGCGTCCACCGCATTCGCTTGTGCCTTTCCTTTACCTTTATGAACAAAGTTCTGTTGTGGAGTATTATTTGCTGTTTGACCTCTTTCTGCCTTCTTCCTTTTAAGGAATCGTTTGGCTCATTCCCCTCGCACTTTCAAGTCCTTCCAGGTCTTTGGTGGTGCCATTCCCATAGCTTCGAGGATATCCAACGAAAGATTATCGTGACAAGTCTCGAGGATGAAGTCTTCACTGACCGGATCCCTGCAGTTCATGGCTTTGTTCCGGAATCTCTTCACGAAGTTTTCAACCGTCTCACCATTTTTCTGTTTCTCATCAAATAGTATACCGATTGAAATCTCGGTGTCGTCATCGAAGAAGTTTGTTAGAAACATGTCCTCCATGTCATCCCAACTGCTGATACTCCCCGGCTTGAGGTGGCGATACCAATCGAAGGCTACTCTGCGAAGAGTGCCAACGAATGACCGCACCATTAAGGGTTCATTCCCGGAGATTATTCCTAAGTGAGATTTAAAATATATTAAGTGCTGGGTAGGGGAACCCTTTCCATCAAATGGCGTGAAATTGATCAAATTAAACTTCGCCAGATATGGAATCGATTTCCATTCCCTTGGGTACGGACATGGTATCCCGGATCTCTTTACTTCTTGAGCGTTCATCAATGCATTGATCTTGCTCTCCAAGTCCCTCATTTTCTTATCCTCACTCATATCTGTCTTCGAGTGAGTTCGGGGAGAAGTAACGTGATCCTCCTTTGTGTTATTATCATCCAAGGGGCCACCCCCATTATTGTTGTTGACGGGAGGGGTGTTCATGTTGGCATTATCCTCTTCCCGCTCGTTATCATCTTGGTTCGGATTATTGCGACGACTAGACTCCCCTTGGTGAGTTGTTAGTGCCGTGATTTGCTGATCATGCATTTCTCTCATCTGTTGCATGGCCATTTCTATTTCAAACTTGAAATTTTCCTTTTGCTTTGTCAAAGCGTCATCGAGCAACTTAGCCACTTGTTTGGCGCTAATCATAAGTGACTCATAGGGCTATCCTGTACTTGAAGCGGTGTCATCGGAAGCCATCGCTAAGCAAGCATCCGAGCCGGCATCCGAGCAAACCTCCGAAGTTTCATCTTCTGAAGGAAGTCCCTTCTGTATTCTTTGGTAGTTCTTTCGTCTACTGGTCCCCGATCGCAATCGAGTTATACGCTGGGATACCTCAGCAAATTGATCTGGGCTAAAGCGTCGTGTACCTCTCCCGGTCAAATTAACTGACACTTCTAGAAATTCATCATCTTGGTGAACAGGTTTCCTCCTACGAAAACGCCTTGATTTGGTCTCGGACGTTCTGGTAAAAATTCTTTTGAACACCGAAACTCTCCTTGGGGTTTTAGAACAGCAGCATTCTGATAATACCGCCTTGATTATGTTGGCACACGGACAACGAGAATCCGTGTCTCAAACCTTTCTCTTTCGAGACTTATCCATACCCCCGGCCTTATAGTACAACTCGTCAGTTTGATAACTGGAGCAACCCATAGAGTGCTGGCACGACTTCCCAGGTATAACGCCATCGTCATCAGACGAATACGTTTCCCTCTGGGGATACGATGCTTTATTGGCGTCTTCAAAAGTCGCTCGTTCAAGTTTATGCTTTTGCGAGCGTGAAAACTTAACGGGCTCTTGAACTTCAACCCGCAATCCAATGCGGTCGGTAATATGGCTTTTGCGAGCGTGAAAACTTAACGGGCTCTTGAACTTCAACCCGCAATCCAATGCGGTCGGTAATATGGGCTTTCCCTTTGTTATCTTTCTTAGGGGGATTGGTACGACCCCCAGTCTGGTTTGTTGTTTGGGACCTTTCAACGGTCCCAATCTCTCCTTGACAGGTGCTTTACCTCGATCTTCTGGTAAAGGACCGAGGCGACCTTTCAAAGGAACTATGGATCTTGTGGGACCCACATTCTTACCTGGCTCCATCGGAAGTGCGGGGACAGGGGAAACAGGATCTGGATTTGAAGAAGGATGGACGATAACTCGGTCCACTTTTGTTTTAGGTGCTGGTTTTGTCTTTGGCACCCACACCTGCTTGTGTCTAGGCGGCTTTTTGACCGTATCTTCTTTCTGCATCTCTTTCGCTTTCTGCAGAAGGACTCGGGCATGCGCGAGCAATGCGCGGCGTTTCTTGATTCGCTCTTCGAGAGTGGAGCGAGTCTTCTTAACACGGACCCATTCATTCGTCTCCGCCTTAGAGGAGAGGCTGGCGGTTCGCCATTGCTGTTCCTGGCACTGACTTGATTTCAGGTCCTTAGTGTAGCGGACTCCGTCCATCGACTCTGCAGCCTTGGCCAATTGTTGAGCAAGGCGTTGACGATATCTTTGGCGCGCCCTCTTCGACAAAGTTGGATCACCTTCAGCAGTTACCTTCACGGCGGAGGGGAGGTCCGGATCTGCAGCTTTGACCTCTTTGGACACTGCAGGGACGTCGCGGGGCGTGGGTGTAGCAATGGCGAGGGGATCTTGGATCTTCAACCCTGAGGTCCCACAAACATTCCTGGAAGAGGAAGTCTTCCTACGCTTGTTTGGAGAGGCGGATCTGGAGGAGGAGGAAGATAGGTACTCTTCAAACTTCTTTTGATCGAACTCGTATTCGATCTCTTCATTCACCCGGATCTTGAATGTCGGTTGTGTCACGACAGCCTCGGCAGCGAGGCTGTTGGCTCCCACTGTGGTCGCCAGTTTGTTTTCGGAGAAAGTTGCCTTCACTGTCGAATTCATTATAATCTGGATCGCTTACAAAGAATTCAAGATATTCAATAAAAAATAAGAAAATGAAATATTACAACTTTTCGAAAATAACGCAAGATCCGTTCGTTGTTTCTTGCTTGTGTGGGTCTTTAGCCGGTGACGGGGACGTTGATATCCGTGGATTACCTGGCAATCAGACCAGGTCCAGAACTTCATCGATCCGCGAAGGAATCTAGAAGCAGAATCGCTTATCTCGACAACAGCGAGATAATTGCTCTTCTTAAAATTATCACAACGGGATAATACTAAGTATCGGATGCGGGTGATGCAGATCTGACGACTCTCGATCTCTTGCGTTGAAGAACTCGATCACTCTTCAGTCCGGCAGGGCTTCGCCAATTCTCCAAAACTCCAGATCTAAAAAAATGAGGCCCCGGGGCTTGTATTTATAGGCACAGGACGAATCTGAGTTGGAGACACCCTCTAGTGTCTCAACTAGGGCCGAGACACCCTTGGGTTTCTCAGTTTAGCCTGAGACTCTCGTTATGCCTGTTTGATTGTTTTCGCCGTAAATTCTTCGTCCGAACTCGGATTTGAGTGATTCAAAGTGCGTTGGAAAGCCGATGAGGAGTCCTATAAGCTCCAATGATTAAATTATCCGTGGAATAAATGAGACACGAAGGGTATTTCGTCGTTTGTGAACGATACGAGGTTCCCGGTCAGTTCGTGTCTCGTTATTCTGAAACTCCGTTGCTTCACGTAGTTCGTCGGTTTACTTCAAGCGTTCATCGACATCAATCAAGCTTCTGTGAACCAAATGGTGACGTTCATCGTCATTTCTTAACACTGAGCTGTTCGCGGATACCTATAGGTAATTTTCGATGCCTACAGGGATGACCCCTAGATGTCGGTGTGAATATGTTCGAAAGGTGCAGATGTATTTTTATTACTTATGTGAAAAGAAAGGGCCTAGTGTTTTGCCAACTTACAGCTAGTACAAGGAGACAATACATCTGTGGAAAAGATTCCTAGTTTGCCAGTTGAGCAAAGAGTACAAAGATGAGAAATGGATAGGTGACCGTGGCGACGATGCTAGAGATCGCAGGCGGTGGGTTTGAAGTTGAGAAGGTGGATAACAGAAGTAGTCGGACCAAGTAAAATAAGCTTATCCATGTAGTATCGGCCACCGAGATTACGATTAGTCCCAATCATTTTCCCAGTGCGAGGATCCTGTATGACACAAGAAGGAGCAACGAATGTAGCGATATAACTGTGTGAAGTAATTTTGGAGACAGATATGTGGTGAGGTTAAGACTAGTGTTTTGTTGTGAGCGGAGCTTTCCGTGAATGAATAGTAGTCTATGGATGAACAATGTCATTATGCCAAGCGGCGAGATTATGGCTAGGATTTTCGTGTGAGCAGAGGTTGTGAGCGATGAGGCGGTGCGTCAAGGTTGAATTCGGTGTTGAGGACGCCAAGGGGAAGCATAAAGTTTTTAGCAAACCCCCTTGGTGGCTCGATGTAGAGGAAGAAGAAAGATATCTCTTTAGGATCAAGAGGATGGCTCTGATACTACATTAAATGCAGAGCAAATGAGGAGAAATGGATATCTATCTTTATTGATATTGCTGTCTATTATACAATGCGAACATAATTATTTTACTACTCTACCTAATGTGGGATTAAACAAGAGTACTCTATATACAATATTTAATAGTACCAGCCTCAAAATCTCCTACAGAAAAAGTTTACTTTTCATGCCAAAGGATACCTTAGAGAAAATCAAGAGAGCTGAGGTACCATTCATTGGTGTCCCAATTATCCTTCTTCAGTAAAAGTTTCTGCCACAATGAATCACGTTCAATCACAAAATGCCACAATCACAAAATGCCACCACCATTTATAGAGTAATGCAATGCTAATGTGCTCAAAACTACGAACAGTAAGGCCACCATGATTTTAAGCAAGCTGCACTTGGGACCATCTCACCTTGCACAAACTTCTCTTTAACTTGCTGCGACCCCATAAGAGCTACCGCTGAATCTTCTCAAGTTCATTGTGAACACCCACAAGGACCTTGAATAAAGAGAGGCATAGTATATAGGTCGACCAACTTTGAAGCCAATCAGAATCAACAAGATATAAAACAATCATAATTAAGAAGAAAGAACACTGATATTTACATGGTTCGGTCGACCAACTTTGACTTACGTCCACAGGACAATAATATGAGAAATCCACTATGTATCAGGGAGAACTACAAGAAAAAACACTCAATTCTCATCTCTCAATCTCTCAACCTCACATACATAATCAACTCTCATATTCTCTTCGAAGCCCCCTCCTTATAATCTTTTGAATGGACAAAGACTGCGAAACCCTCTTCTAATGGGGTAATCTTTTGCACGGACAAAGACTACAAAACCCTCGCCTCTCGCACAATATTCTTGAATCAAGCTACCCCTCTGCTAACCCTAGATTACAAGAATATTGGCTCTCTTACTTCTCCTCTTCTTAGTTTTTTTCTCCAACAATAGAAGAATATATGTAGGAAAAAACCCAAATTCTATTTCTAGTCTAACTTCCTAATTAGAATAGGATTCAAACACCTAATCATGATGAGACCCAATCTTCTAATCATGATAGATCTTTAACCCTATCTAATTCTCATGAAGTTATACAAAGAATCGATGACACAATCCAAACAATCTTCACCATGGATTTGATTCCCAAACTCCCTTGAAGATATATCATCGTCGTTTTGAAACTTTGCCTCTCCCGCTAGAGTTTTCTATTTCTTTCGCACTTCAAATCGAAGCACCTGCACTCCAATTGAGATGCCCCTATAACCCTCACTTTCATCCGTCTTGCTGTGGTGTCTCCACCTCTCTTGTGTACAAAGAGATCTTCGCCACCTCTAACATTAGAAGCAAATCAACCATGCTTCTCCTCCCAAACTAAACTTGACAGTAGCCTTCACCCACTTGCTGTCCTTATACTCCACCTACATCGCTCATCTCGAATCATATCGGTGTACCTCTCCTACTCCATACTATGAGCCAGCTGCCTCAATCTCCTTCATCACTTGACTTGGACCGAATATGAGTGCTAATTGTCTTCAAGTCCAATGTCACCATCTCCATCTCCCTATGTATCACTCGATCATTCCCACTTGCAAGCTCTGCCTAATCTGGCATTGTCCTCCTCGAGTCTACACACCAACCAACTACTGCTTCCGCGATGACTCTAAATAATTATATGCTGACAACTCTACTGCTAGAATTACATCTAATTCTCTACACTAGTCTTACCCGTCGCATACATATTTACCCTATCTGCCATCAGATTTGTCTTGCCACCATCAAAACTTTTTAGCACTTTCTAAATAATCTACGTAAAATCTAAAAAATCAAACCCTCCCATCGCATTCAGAGCACTCCAAAACCTAGGATTCAACTCCTGGATTGTTGAAATCTACCTCCAAATCCTTGATCAGAAAACAAATTAATCTGCACCATTAGAGTTGATTTAATAATTTTTAACCAACCCCTCACCCACGTGAACAATATTCTTGTTGCTACAGCATTCGCGTACTATAGTACCTTCTTTTTTCTTTTTCTTTTTCTTCTTCTTGATTCTTGTAAAGCCGATCTTTAATCTCGCATGACGACAACTTCTATCTTAAAAACTAACTCCCGGATTCATCACCATTGCTCTGATACTACTTGTTGGATATTTTAGTCTCCCCACCTACTACAATTTGTGCAACTTGGAAGCCAACCACAATCAACAAGAGTATAAAACAACCACAATCAAGAAGAAAGAACACCAAAATTTACGTGGTTCGGTTGACCAACTTCGACCTACGTCCACAGAGCAACAATATGAGAAATCCACTATGTATCAGGGAGAACTACAAGTAAAACCACTCAACTCTTGTCTCTCAATCTCTCAACCTCACATACATAATCAATTCTCATATTCTTTCTGAAGTCTGTTTCTTACAATCTTTTGAATGGATAAAGATTGCGAGACCCTCTTCCAATGATGTAATCTTTTACACAAACAAAGACTACGAAATCATTGCCTCTCGTACAATATTCTTGAATCAGGCTACACCCCCTGCTAACCCTAAATTACTAGAATATTGACTCTCTACTTCTCCTCTTCTTAGTTTTTCCTCCAACAATAGAAGAATATATATAGAGGCAACCACTGTCGAGTTAATTAAATTCATTTTATTTCATATGTAATTGGTAAATTTACAAATTTTGTGTTTCACGTTGCGAGTTAATTAAATCTCGTTAACTCTTCACTTAAACCACTGTCGAGCAACACCATTATCTTTCCTTTCTTCGTAAGTTATGTAGAGGCAACCCATTGTAAACCCATTAAGCCATAAACCTACCTATTAATATTTCAACAAGCTTAAAATTGACCCAAACATCCATACATATTACGAATATACATAATTAGAAGCACATCACACATCACATTGATTAGACAACAACCTGTTAACCAGAAAAAAAATGAAAAATGAAAAGAAAAAGAAGCTAGACAACAACCTAGTTCCACTTCCAAATTATTCAAACAACAAAACAAGGACAACTTCTACCCCTTTCACTCGTTGGTAATAGTAGAGGATGTTGAAGAGGCATCATCATCATCACCTCCCCCTCCATTACCACGCCCACGTCCACGCCCCCTACCACGACCTCGACCTCTTCCTTGACCACGACCAGCCTCAACACCACGACCACCACCATGACCACGGCCATGGCCAACGTAAATTTGCCTCCAATGGAAACTACGATGACAAGCACAGTTTCGACACCTGAGCAGATGAGGCCTTTCTTGATCCTCAACAAAGCGCAAACAACCATCAACTTGATGATGAGCAGTTCCCATCGTTTGATTCTTGAGGCAAACACCATAGATTATGTTTATTATGGTCTCCTCCATCTCCAACTCCATGCTTAATTTCTCTCACTCGCTCACTTTGGAGACTGTTATATAGCCCTAAACATTGGTTAAATTACGTGCAGAGGCACAGGTTTTTTATTATTTAAAAGATTGCCACTGTTTAAGTGTTGGCTTAGCTATATTACGCATTTTAAATATGTTAGATTAGTTAAAGTTAGAAAATACATTTGTTCTGTCTAGGGTTATAATTGGGATAAGAAAAGGTGTATTAGGGTTACAAAATCACGTGATACCTCATAGGAGTATGTTGGCCTTCTCTTGCATGAATTGTATCGCCAACTTTCTTTACTTACTTGAACGGTTACAACATTAACTTCTCTTTTTTGTCTAACATAAGATTTTGAGAGTATGAATTTTTCAAAGATAGATAAGTCCAAAATTGTTGTTGAAAAGTAATTATACGTTGCACAACATCCTTGTGTTAGCATGTACATCCAAAATTTGGCACTTTTGAATTGTTACCTTTTGAACTTATTCATAATTGCTTGTTTTTGTAAAGATAATTAATGTTAAGAGATTTTGACGCAACTTTATTCTGAAAAAAAATATTATTCATAAAAAAATTGAACAATCAACATTCGGTTGCATGTGAATTTTCATGAATTTCTAGTTTGATATGTATTCATGTACAAAATCAACTTATAGATGACTTTATTTTCATTATGGAAATTTTAAACTATCCAAAAATAAGTAAAATTTAAAGAAGTAATCAATATTTTGACATTTTGTTAGACGCGTGGGTGTAGATTCTCATCTAGATTGAGAAAGTCGTGATAACAGATCAAACTGTTATAAGCTTCTACAACCATAATCAATCTAACAGTTAGAGCAGTTAGGCGTAGGTTAGAATGCGATCTTTCTTTCTAACTTGCGCCGTCTGCTGAGTTCAAAAATGGCAAAGAAAAAGAAGATTAGCGGGAAAAAATTCTTTCAATCGGTCTTCGAGCTATGAATCCAACTTCGTCTTCTTCAGCTAATCAATTCAATGATAGTATTGTGGAGTTTGATGAAGATTTGACCTCAATTAAAATGGGATCAACTGGTCCTAAGGTGGAGAAGAAGAAGAAGTCTATGAGTAAAATTTTTGAAGCTGCTGCTCCTTTGATTGATCCTCTAAGATCTAGTTTTAAATCTCATCTTCTTTCCAATTCTCAAAGTCGCATTGTCAAATCTGCTAGGATTCTTTTCTTAGGTGGAGGAAGTTGATTTGGAGAAGGATTCTATATGTTCTTTTTCTCCTCCTATTTTGAGGAAGGCTGAAGGTGATTCTCCATTAAAATCTGATTTGAATTCTGATCCAGTTATTGTTTCATCGATATCTGATGATAAGGTTATCAGAGATAACTCTCCATTGAATCATGTTTTTGTTTCTGATTATGCTAACGATTCTTTGATTTCTGCTCTTAAGAAGATGAACTCTGATATGCCTAATGTTGAGCCAAACTCTAGTAACCTAGCTTCTCCATCTGATCCTGTTTCTCATGATAAGATTCAGGATAAAAACAAGAAAAGCTGCGTAAATTTGTTTGCTGATAATAGAAAGTTTGAAAGTGGATTAAATTTGGATTTTATGCCATCTGATTCTAATGATTCTGTGATTTTTGATGATGATGAATGGAAAGAAGGGTGTTCAATTTGGGAATTTTCTCTTGTTGGCCAAGTTTTGGGATTAAATGTTAGGTTCAAGGTAATGGAGAATTTTATTCAAAAAATCTGGATGAATAAAGCAATGCCTGAAATCTGCTTACTTAAGGCTGGTTTATTCCTTTTCAAATTTAGGAATAAAGATGATATGAATGATATCCTAGTCAGTGGTCTTTGGTTTTTTGGATCTAGACCCTTCTTGCTTAAACCCTGGAATAATGGAGATGTAGTTGATAAGGTTAATTCTTGTACCTATCCTATGTGGATACACCTTCCTGCACTTAGGCTCAACCTATAGAATGCTAAATGTATTAGTAAAATCTCCAGTCTTATTGGTAGGCCCATCACTACTGATAAACTCACTACAAATAGACAAAGACTAGCATATTCTAGAGTCTTAATTGAAGTGGATTTGCCTACTACCCTCCCTGATCAGATTAAAATTCAAGGTCCAAATGGCAAACAATATCAACAAAAGGTGATTTATGAAATGAAACCAAGATGGTGTGATCAGTGTAAGCAAGTGGAACATGATACTTTACATTGTTGGAGGCAAGCTAAATTACAAAAGTGGGTCTCTAAGAAAAAAAAATGATATTCCTGGTAATAATGTAGCCTCCAAGATGATTCAGGCAAGTAATGTTGTGTAGGCTGATACTCAGGCTTTAAATGTAAATGGAGTTAGTATTAAACTAGATAAAGGTAAATCTGTATTGATTACCCCTGGGAAAGAAGCTTAACAAACTGGAAACCATGTGCATGTTGTGCATGTTCCAGATTCAGGGAATATTGTTTCTCAACTTGGAAAATCTTGAGAGATATCTGTTAAGAATGTAGCCTTCAAGATGAATCTGGCAAACAAATATGTGCAGGCTGATATAGCTGTAAATGAAGATTTCCTAGCTGATATAGTTGTAAATAAAGATTTCCCGGTAAAAGGTAAATCTGTGATGATTACTCTTGGAAATGAAGCTCAATTTACTAGAAATCTCACTGTGCATGTTGTGCACGTTCCAGATTCTGTGAATGGTAATGTTTCCCTACCTAGAAAATTCTGGGAGATAAATGCACCACATACTAAAAATTCCTGGGTGAAAATTCCTAGAAAGGGGCTAGCTATTCAGGCTGGTGACATCACTCAACTATCCATGCTTGGTAAATTACAAGCCGAAAAACCCTGGATTCAAGTCCAAAACAACAGAAACAAACCTGACTTTGCAAAATTTTCTCTCCTTTGATAAATATGACAAGTTATATTAATCCCTCTTCAGTTGATAGAGGGGGTTCACTCTGATGAACTTATCTTTTTAGAATGTAAGGGGTTTGAATAAACCCCTTAAGCAAAAATTGGTGAAGTAGTATATATCACAATATCATCTTTCTTTCCTTTCCTTAGGGCCTGTTTGTTTGCCTAAAAAAGTGGAAAATCAAAGAATAGGAAATCAAAGAATAGGAAAACTTGTATTATGGTTGTTTAGTTGGCTAAAAAAAGAAGAAAATCAAAGAATAGGAGATGAGATGAGATAAGTTGTCACCATATTATTGGATGATGTAAGTAATTTTTTAAGAAAACTTATTTTGAGATTGTTTGGTTGGTTAAAAAAAATAAGAAATGTATTATAAGAAACCTATTTGCTATAATAGGTTCTTTTCTTGTATTTGATTCATTCTTAAAAATAAGAAAATAGATGAGATGAGATGAGTTGTCATTATATTATTGGATGACGTGACCCACAATTAAGGAAATCAATTTTCTTGATTTTTTTGAGGAAATGGGTGAAAATGAAATGTTAATGAGATAAGATGAGTTGTCACTATATTATTGGATGATGTGAGTGATTTTTAAAGATGAGATGAGATAAATTGGATGATGTGACCTATTTCTGGTGTTTGGTTTATTTTTAAAAGTAAGAAAAGAGATGAGATGTGATAAGTTGGTGGATAAAAATAATATTTTATTGATAAAAGTGTATAGATTTCCTTTTATTGGGGTGAGTTTTAGGGATAGAAATGGATAAAAATAATATTTTAATGAAAAAGTACAAAAATTTCTTTTTTTGGTTTTTAGGAAACCAATCAAATAGCCCCTTACTTGAAACAAATATAAAGGGGATTATTCTACCTGAAATTGCAGAGAGGCTTGCAAATCATTGGAAGTGGTACGCTAATGGGAGTAATGCTGAAAAGGCCAGAATTTTTCTCTTATGGGATCCCAATGTTCTAGATATTAATGTTGTCTACTGCTCCCCTCAACATATATCTTGTTTTGCTAAATCCATCGATGGGAGATTGGATTGACTCATTACATCAGTTTATGGATACAATCAAGCTGAAGCTAGAAAAGTACTTTGGTTGAGTCTATGCCAATTATGTCAAGCATTTGGCCAAGTTCCTTGGATTCTTTGTGGGGACTTCAATGCACTGATTAGTAATGATGAAAAGTTAGGAGGAGTTGCTCTATCTTATGCTGATATTTTAGACTTCAAGTCCTTTATTGACAGCTGCCATCTCTCTCATTTGAAAACTATGGGTTCTTTTTTTTACCTGGAGTTACAAACAAGACCCAAACACAAGAATTTGGAGTAGATTGGACAGAGCTCTTATCAATGAAACTTGGTTACTCAGATATAATTCTAGCCATGCTGAATTCTTACTCCCTAGTTTCTCTAACCACTCGCTTGCTCTTATTTCAATTTATGAGGACAATACTCAAGGAAAGAAGCCTTTTAAGTTCTTTAAGATGTGGACCAAACATCCTACTTTCCTTCCTATAGTCTCATCTATCTGGCAAACTTTAATCCAAGGTCATGCTATGTTCTCAGTCTTTTCTAAACTCAAATTGCTGAAGAATGCTTTGAAGGAGCTCAACAAGAAACATTACAATAACATTAGTGAGCAGGTTCTAAGAGCAAGGAATGCACTAGAGGATATCCAAAGGGCTTTACAGCAGGACCCTTTAAATGCCGCTCTCATTGAACAAAAAAAAGAGTGTTTGATTTCCTTTAACAATCTCTCTGAATGTGAATTACCCTACTATAAGAAAAAAGCTAGAATTGCATGGAATGTTCAAGGGGATAGATGCACCAAACTTTTTCATTCCATCGTAAAATCAAACAGGCATCATAACAGAGTTTTAGTCCTCTATGATGAATCTGGTGCTAGAATCACTGACACTGAGGCAATTGCTAAGGAGCTGACTTCCTATTATAAAAACCTCTTGAGGACAGCAGTCATTATTGACACTCCTGATAGTAATATCATCAAGAATGGCCCTTGCCTACATATCCAACATTCCAGTTTTCTTTCTGCTCATGTTTCCAGGGAAGAAATCAAATGTGTTATTTTCTCAATGTCAGATAATAAGGCCCCTGGCCCTGATTGATTTAGTGATTTATTCTTCAAATCAGCTTGGTCAATTATTAGAGATGAGATATCTTATGCCATTGAGGAATTTTTTAAAATAGGAAAGTTATTGGGTACAATTAACTCTACATCTATCACTCTTATTCCTAAGGTCCAATGTCCAACAAATCCATCAGATTTTAGGTCTATATCCTCTTGTTATAATCACATCCTCTTGTTAAAATCACTTCACATAATCAAACTTAAAAACACTTGTAAATCCTTTAACAAACTTTCCCTAAACTCAAAATTTGTTTTTCTTGGATAGTTCAGAAGTTAGAGGGTAAGTGGTATATAGGTTCATGAAACAAAGCCCAAAAGCCAAGAAAATCCAAGCAAAAAGACAAAAAACCTAAAAAATCAGAAAGCTAAAAAACTAGCTGTTATAGTGCCATCAGTTGGCTGATACTGTTCATTAGTCGACTAATGAGTTAACCGTTACAGACCGCTCATCAGTCATCGGTTGACTGATGAACTCATTAGTCGACTGATAACCTACATCGGTCGACTGATGGTTCATCAGTCGACTGAGCAGAAACTTTATACTTTTCCAGCAACTATCATCAGTCGACTGATGATTTTATCAGTCGACTAATAACGTGCACAGAGTATATCATGAACAATAAATTTTACTTTGTACCCCTTTAAAAAATAGCAAATAATTTCCAAAAAATATAAATTTTGGAGAAATGTTTATAAACATGAAATTGAACATGTTACAAAAGAAAATTTTGAAATATCATTTCCCGTTTATAAAAACTCATCATTTTACAAAAACTTAAAAATACATGTTTGTTTAAACACTTGATTTTGACACTATGACTTAAACCAAGTTATAAAATCTTTTAAATGGATTTATAGACTTAGGAAAAGATGTGAACTAGATTTATTAAGTCCATAAACCAAGAATACATTATTCTCTCAAAAATGCATATATTCTGATAAAAATGAGAAATACGCGTGTGTATAAAATTGAGCTTAAAGTATTATCACACAAAGTAAACACCTAACCTACAAAACCATACCCAAGATAAAAATCTTTATTAAGCTCGTCCTTGTTGTGGGGATGAAGCGATAATATCTTTAGCTTGAATTATGATGGCTTCATTCTAATTTCCACCAACCTCCTTTGGATGTGATCGTGAAAGCACAAGTCCATCCAACCTCCAACTAGGATCTTTGTGTAGAATGCCTAACAAGCAAATATAAACACTCAACAAATATTGTTAGAAATTGTTTGTTAATCATCAAAACTAGATTAGATAGTAGTCTCATAAACATGAGACCTAATAAACAATACCAAGAAATTTTTGTCTGCAATAACCTCTACAAAGTATAATTCCTTCCAGAATATTTTGCATGTGAGCAAAGTGTTGCCAACCCTTTTTTTGGTCAATGAAGAAAACTTTATTCATTTACCAAAATGTGAAAATTATGTCCATCAAGATGCTCAAACCTGAGCAAAACTAAAAAAACAAAACCAAAATCAACATAGTATGAAGAAACTCAACCAGCTAAACATATATGATTGACTTCACAAAGAGAGAAGTCAATCCTTCTTTTTTGCTGGAAAAGAACTATTGAGGGTGATAGATAATATATCAATTTTAATCTCCCTAATGATCTGATCCCTACTTCTGCCTTTTTGTTTGAAAACTCTGGCATTGCCCTCCTTCCACAAACTGTAAACTGTTGAAGAAAGAGTCATTCTCTTCACTCTTTGCTTGAATCCCTTCCCCCTCAGTCTGGAAATGTACCAATCCATAAATAGGTTCCAATTACAAGCCCTCCAATTAAATTGAAACTAGTTTATGACACCATTCCAAACATCTATTAAGAATCTACATTCAAAGAACAAGTGATCACGAGTTTCCAATCTTGCATCTTCACATAAACAACACTGACCAAATTGGATAATTCCTCTTTTGAGAAGCCTATCCCTTGTAAGAAGCATGTTATTCACACCTAACCATAGGATAAAACATTGCTTAGGATAGCTTAAGTTTTCCCAGATTGTGTTGAAACAAGGCACTTTGTTTGTCACTAGGGATATAGCAGAATACAACCCAGAGAGGTGCACTTTGGAGTTTTTGTAACATGAGCTGATACAATGCTTCAAACTTTCAATGCCACCACAATTAATCATAGCTTTGTCCCTGATCTACAAAAGTTTCCACATCCAAGAATCGGGTTCACACAAGGCTGCAGTACAAGGTGAAACCAGGGATGTCAAAATATCGCATAATAACATGTTTCACCATCACAATTACATCTCTCTAGTAGAGTCAACAACAGGTGTAGGTATAAAAACAAGTAAAAAATAATACAAGAGATATATGATGAAATAATAGAGATAAAAATGATATTTCAACATCCAACATACAAAAATATAAAGTAAATCTCTGAAATAACTAGTCTGGAGATCTCAACAAGTCTCAAATTCCAACATACAAAAATATAAAGTAAATCTCTGAAATAACTAGTCTGGAGATCTCAACAAGTCTCAAATACAGAATATCTGAAAGTAAATCTCTGAAATAACTAGTCTGGAGATCTCAACAAGTCTCAAATACAGAATATCTGATAAAAGAAAAAAAGGCACACAGCCTTTACAACTTCTAGAACATAACTCTCAAATATCTAAACAAAATGTCTACAGTGGAGCTCCATAAATAAAATAAAACTATAAATAAAAGATGGGTGCTAATAAGTATCGCCATCAACCTACGACTCTCCGTGCACCTGGCTCGTTACCTAAAATGGGAGGGGATAACGACCGTCAAAGCGCTAGCGAGCAACATCACAACCAACCCCAAGGGAGAGGGCTCGTTACATATAAAAAATACAGTTAATACATATATACATGAAATCATTGATCCTAACAATAAGAGGATTTTAGTATTTAGGAAATTACAACACGAGCATAGGTACGTCGAGCGAAATAATCTAAACAAGGAAACCCTCATGTATATACCTTGTATCTCAAATTGTAAATCCCTAAATACCAAACCCAAGATCTAATACAGGAACAATAATATAAAGAAGACTAACCCATCTCAGAACTCAAATACCATGTCATGTCAAAACCCACATAAGTGTCATGTCCAGCCTATGTAAGTGTAAGTGTCATACTCAAGGTTTAAACAGGTGTCCAACACATGGACTAAGACTAGGTGTAGTGGATGCCCAGCACATGGACTGCATATATAAATTGTCCAACACATGGACTGAATGATGAATGTCCAACATGTGGACTAAATATAATGAATGTCCAATACATGGACTGAATATGATGAATGTCCAACACGTGGACTGCACATAATAATTACCCAACACATGGACTGAATGAAATGTGTAGAATATCGATGAGATATATGAAAAGGATGCATATACACTAATTTCACACATATCTCGGTGTGCAAATCTAAACTTATGTCTACAAGCCATCTCACATATGAAGATACATAATAAACAATAATTTCTAACGCCAAATATTTGAGGTGACTCCTCGTTCATATTAAAGGACATAACAAAAGTAAACATGCACAAAATGTGCCGACGATCAACCAAAATAGGCAGAAACCCTTCACAGGTTTCTGTCTGCTTCGAAACAAATCTAGAAGTAACATCATCATTTTCCAAGCATAATATTACTGATATCAACATATATGAAACAACATGAAATGAAATATTAGCATGTAAATATATCGTCGAAACCCTAAACATTTATATACACATGTTTAAACGTTTTAAAAGCAAAAACTTGTGATTTAATTCATGATTAATAAATTTTAGATCTAAAGTTTGTCAAGGTTACTATTATAATCATTTAGAAAATTATGATAATGTATTCTAACTTCATAAGTTATAAAGATCTATCTTTTGTACACTAAAAATACGTTTTAGGCTCGAAAAATCCGAATAAAACTTAATAAAACATGTAAAATAAAAAGGTACAGAGTTGGGCAAGATGTTACTCACCTCAGATGCTGAAAAACTCCTTCCACATGAAAGAGAACCAATCCCCTTCACTGCACTGCACAAAACCTGCTGAAAAATCCTCCGAAATCCCTCAAAATTGCCAAAGAAAAGAACTAGGGGTTGAGAGAGGGGAAATGAGGCTACTAGGGTTTGGAATACAGGAGAAAAGAGGTGTTATTCATGTTTAAACATGTGTATATATGACAGCAAACCCGAAAAACTACAGCCCAACACCCGAAACCCCGAAACTGGAAAACCCAGTCTCACTAGAAACATACTCTTCGGTATTTTGGCTGTAACTTTCACATTCGACCTCGGAATGAGGTAATTAAAGATATGTTGGAAATCTGCTGACAATATCTACAACTTTGGTCTTTTAAGTTTTTCCATATTCATAAAGTATCAGTGTGTAAGATACAAAATCTCTCCACTGGTCATAAATTTCAAAATTTATACATCGAGCATGATTTGTGCATTTGCTCTTATATATATACATATATATATTGAATTGATTTTAAATCAATTCCTAGCATACTCAAACATCATAATATATTATTTATAAATATATAATATATTTATTATTATTTATCACAAAATATTTAAATTTTTTGGGGTTTTACTTCCCCCCTTAAAAGAATTTCGTCCTCGAAATTCAGAAATCATACTTAACTGAAAGATAGTATTAGAAAATATCGAGGGTGAAATCCAACCTGCACATACACCTCTCATAATATTAAACTCTTGATAAGCATATAGGAATATTTATACTTAACAATCCAGAATGACTATATTTTCACTTAACCCTTAATCAAATAGAACTAGTACGTAAAAATCCAAACAAGGAACCCCCCATATATATACCATATGTTCCAAAAGATTAAGAATTAAGTAGAAATATTCTCATTCTAGCGTTAAATCTAAATATAACCATACAAATAATCATACACATAAATCAATCCACCTCCTCTATATCTGGTTGAGCCCCTTCTGAGAGAAAAGATACTTCAGACTCTGATGGTCTGTGAATAACTCAAACTGCACTCCATACAAGTAGTGCCTCTATGACTTCAGTGTAAATATCACTGCTGCTAACTCTAAGTTATGAGTGGGATAATTCTGCTCATGTACCCTCAACTGTCATGAGATATATACTACCACCCTCTGAGTCTGCATCAAGACGCCTCCTAAACCTGCCAATGATGTATCTGTGTAGACCACAAATATCCTATCGCTGCTCGAAATAGTCAAAACTAGCACGGTAGTCAACTTAGTCTTCAAGGTATTAAAGGCCTTCTGACACTCCACGCTCCAAATAAACTGTACACCCTTCTTCATAAGACGTGTAAGCAGCATCGAAATCTTCAAGAAGTCTTGGATGAACTTTCTGTAATAGCTAGCTAAACCCAAAAAGCTACGAATCTTTGTCACCATCTTCGGTGATTTCTAATCAAGAACTGCTGTAACCTTAGCCGGATCTACTGCTATACCCTCTCTACTAATGATGTGGCTGAGAAATCTGACTTCTGAAAGCCAAAATTCGTACTTGCTGAACTTGGCATATAATTGATGCTCTCTTAGGGTTTATAAAGCTAACCGTAGATGCTGCTCATGATCTGCCTCCAATCTCGAATAAATGAGGATGTCGTCGATAAAAATAATCACAAACTGGTCCAAGAAGGGACGAAAAACCCAGTTTATCAAATCCATAAATACCGCAGGTGCATTGGTTAACCCAAATGGTATGACCATGAACTCGAAAGATTCATATCGAGTCAGAAAAGCGGTATTGGAATATTCATCTCTCGAACCCGCAACTGATGATAACCAGAACAAAGATCAATCTTTGAGAAATACTACGCTCCCTGTAACTGGTCGAACAAGTCCTCAATCCTAGGTAATGGGTACCTATTCCGGATAGTGACCTTGTTTAACTCTCTATAATCAATACGCAAACACATACTGTCGTCCTTCTTCTTCACGAAGAGAACCGACGATCCCCATGGAGACTGACTCTGACGAATAAAACCCTGAGCTAATAACTCATCCAGCTGGGTCTGAAGCTCCCTCATCTCAGCTGGTGCCATGCGATAAGGTGCGTGGGAAATCAGGGCTGTGCCCGACTGCAACTCAATACAAAACTCAACCTCTCTCACAGGAGGTAACCTAGGTATGTCCTAAAAGACATCCTGATACTCTGAGATAACTCTAGTCTCTAATAAATCAATACTCTGATCCTGTCGCATCATCTCCTCGATGTATGCCAGAAACGACTCCGCAAAATAGTTGCCCTGAGAGGTGGCTACAATCATCTCGGACCCATCAGACGCTCACAAATTGACTATCTTCGTAAAGCAGTCAATACTAACGTGGTAGGAAGATAACCAATCCATACCAATGATAACATCAAACTTGGACATATGGAACACTATCAAATCGACAACGAACTCCGACTCGTCTAAACTGACGGTACACCTCCTACAAACGCTCTCCAGAAGTGATACCTCACCTAAAGGGGTGGAAACTGATAAATGGGTGTCTAGAGGCTGAGCTATGAGCTGGAGTCTAGACATAAAAGCATACGAAATGAAGAAATGTGAAGCTCCCGAATCGAAGAGAAAACGAGCGGGAAAGGAATTCACAAGGAACGTACCCTCCACTACGGCTCCGCTAGCTCCATGATCACGCGAAACTACCGCATACACTCTGCCTATGGCTGAAGACTGCTCTACAACTGGTGCTCGAGAATACGAGACTATCTGCCCCTGAGGAACCTCCTGAACTGCGCGAACTTGTCCCTTAATCTTCTGAGCTACTGGCGGTGCCTCAAGCCTCATCTGCTGGCCCTAACCTCTGCCCTGAAGTCACTGCTGCTACTGAGCTCCTGCTGGTGTGCTACGGCACTCCGATGCCTTGTGTCCGACCTTGCGACAGTTATAGCAAACCTCCTGAAACTTGCGCTGCTGATGCGCTCTCTGATCCTGCTGGGGTCCCTTCTTATGAGGGCCCTGATGCTACTGCTGAGGTACAGAAAAAGGTCTCTTGTTCTTACCCTTATCCCTGGTCTGTCCTGTCTTAGCTTTCCCTTCCTTTTCTTTCTGAAACATGATCGTCTCAATTTCCTATGAAGTGGCGGCCTCAGCTACCTCTCGTACCGAATAAAACTTCCTCGAGACAAGGTATCGACGAAGATTAGGGCGAAGCCCTACTAGAAACATCTGAGCCTGATGCTCTTCTGTCTACCACATACCTGTGAAGTGCAGCAACTCCATAAACTTGCTCTCAAAGTCAGCTACTGTTATGTCCTCCTGAGTCAATCGGGACAACTCAAGCTCCTTCCCAGTCCGTGCTGCAGAAAAAATGTATTGCCCGTCAAAGAAATATAAGAAATCCTCCCATGTGAGGGTCATCCTATGCTCTGGAGTAAACTGGAGTCGGTACCATCTCCCGGCGTCTCCCTTTAGACTGTAAGATGATAGTTTTTGCTTCTGAACTGAGTCCACATTGAGTATGTCAAGTACATTACTCACATCCTCCTTCCACTTATGGGCTACAAGAGGGTCTGATGACCCCTGGAACTCCGGTGCCCTCATCTTCTGGTACCTCTCTATCATACGGAGCCAAGCCTCCTGCTCTGTGGCTCTATCCGGGACTGCTGGTGGTATAGCTGCAGGTGTGATCTCTGGGGATCTCTCTCTGATGGGAACGACTAGTATCCCCTGTGGCTGAGCTACCGGTGGTGGTGCTGGCGTGATATGATTCGCCACAAGCTCCTCAATTGCTATCATCCTAGCTATAAGGGGAGCCATGATATCTACTAGGTACTGGGGTGCCTGCTGCGGCTCAGCTGGTGCCTGCTGTGGCTCGGGTTGAGCTTGCTATGGCTCAGGTGGGTATTCACACAAATACTTAAATTTACACAAAATAGTTGTCATAAAAAATATTCTCAAAATTTTAAGTTATACGCATATATCGTCCTCACTCATACTAGGAAATCCTTAGCGGACTCTATACATGAATCCTAAAAAACTCTATCCTAGCTCCACTACTCGACACAGGATGATCCTAAGGATACTGGAACTAGAGCTCTGATACCAACTATAACACCCCTAGGTTCACACAAGGTTGCAGTCCGAGGTGAAATCAGGAATATCAAACCTGCTATGCACCACACTCTGCAATAACATGTTTTACCATCACAATTACTATCTCTCTATTAGAGTCAACAACAGGTGTAGGTACAAAAGAAAGTAAAAGATAATACAAGAGATATATGATGAAATAATAGAGATAAAAATAATATTTCATCATCCAACATACAAAAAATATAAAGTGAATCTCTGAAATAACTAGTCAGGAGATCTCAACAAGTCTCAAATACAGAATATCTGATAAAAGAAAATAAGGCACACAACCTTTACAACTTCTAGAACATAACTCTCAAATGCCTAAACAAAATGTCTACAGTGGAGCTCCATAAATAAAATAAAACTATAAATAAAAGATGGGCGCTAATAAGTATCGCCATCAACCTACGACTCTCCGTGCACCTGGCTCGTTACCTGAAATAGGAGGGGATAACGACCGTCAAAGCGCTAGCGAGCAACATCACAACCAACCCCAAGGGAGAGGGCTCGTTACATATAAAAAATACAGTTAATACATATATACATGAAATCATTGATCCTAACAATAAGAGGATTTTAGTATTTAGGAAATTACAACACGAGCATAGGTACGTCGAGCAAAATAATCTAAACAAGGAAACCCTCATGTATATACCTTGTATCTCAAATTGTAAATCCCTAAATACCAAACCCAAGATCTAATAGAGGAACAATAATATAAAGAAGACTAACCCATCTCAGAACTCAAATACCATGTCATGTCAAAACCCACATAAGTGTCATGTCCAGCCTATGTAAGTGTAAGTGTTATACTCAAGGTTTAAACATGTGTCCAACACATGGACTAAGACTAGGTGTAGTGGATGGCCAACACATGGACTGCATATATAAATTGTCCAACACATGGACTGAATGATGAATGTCCAACATATGGACTAAATATAATGAATGTCCAACACATGGACTGAATATGATGAATGTCCAACACATGGACTGCACATAATAATTACCCAACATATGGACTGAATGAAATATGTAGAATATCAATGAGATATATGAAAGGATGCATATACACTAATTTCACACATGTCTCGGTGTGCAAATCTAAACTTATGTCTACAAGCCATCTCACATATGAAGATACATAATAAACAATAATTTCTAACTCCAAATATTCGAGGTGACTCCTCGTTCATATTAAAGGACAAAACAAAAGTAAACATGCACAAGCTGTGCCGACGATCAACCGAAATAGGCAGAAACCCTTCACATGTTTTTGTCTGCTTCGAAACAAATCTAGAAGTAACATCATTACTTTCCAAGCATAATATTACTGATATCAACATATATGAAACAACATGAAACGAAATATTAGCATGTAAATATATCGTCGAAACCCTAAACATTTATATACACATATTTAAACGTTTTAAAAGCAAAAACTTATGATTTAATTCATGATTAATAAATTTTAGATCTAAAAATTGTCAAGGTTACTGTTATAATCAATTAGAAAATTATGATAATGTATTCTTACTTCATAAGTTCTAAAGATCTATCTTTTGTATACTAAAAATACGTTTTAGGCTCGAAAAATCCGAATAAAACTTAATAAAACATGTAAAATAAAAAGGTACAGAGTTGGGCAAACTGTTACTTGCCTCAGATGCTAAAAAACTCCTTCCACGTGAAAGAGAACCAATCCCCTTCACTGCACTGCACAAAACCTGCTAAAAAATCCTCCGAAATCCCTCAAAATCGCCAAAGAAAAGAATTAGGGGTTGAGAGAGGGGAAATGAGGCTACTAGGGTTTGGAATATAGGAGAAAAGATGTGTTATTCATATTTAAACATGTGTATATATGACAGCAAACCCAAAAAACTACAGCCCAAAACCCGAAACCCCGAAACTGGAAAACTCAGTCTCACTAGAAACATACTCTTTGGTATTTTGGCTGTAACTTTTGTATCCGACCTCAGAATGAGGTGATTAAATATTTGTTGGAAAGCTGCTGAATATATCTACAACTTTGGTCTTTTAAGGTTTTCCATATTGATAAAGTATCAGTGTGTAAAATATAAAATCTCTCCACTGATCATAAATTTCCAGATTTATACATCGAGCATGATTTGTGCATTTGCTCTTATATAAAATCTCTCCACTGATCATAAATTTCCAGATTTATACATCGAGCATGATTTGTGCATTTGCTCTTATATATATACATATATAGCATGATTTGTGCATTTGCTCTTATATATATACATATATACATTGAATTAATCTTAAATCAATTCTTAGCATACTCAAACATCATATTATGTTATCTATAAATATATAACATATTTATTATTATTTATCATAAAATATTCAAATTTTTTCGGGTTTTACAAATCACTAGCTTTAGAATTTACATGTCAAATAGATTCATCCTTTAAATAGGTACCATGAATCCATTTTATCCACAACAACTCTTTATTAGTGTATATATACCAAATAGTTCTTAGTGCAGTAGCAAAGTTCCATGTAATTGCTGAAAATACCCCTAAACCTTCATGTTTCTTATCCATACAAACTTTGTACCAGGATACAAGGGGAGCTTTTAAAGCTTGATCTGATTTTCCCCATAAAAAATCCCTGCACAAGCCATCAATTTTCTGAAGGACTTTAGCTGGTAGGATATAGTTAAATGACCGAAAAATTTGAACACCTAAGATGACACTCTTAATGACATGAAGTCGACCAGCATATGATAGGTTCCTGTGTCTTAGCTAGGATTAATCTGGTTTGTGATTTTCATTAAAAGAGGACTGTAATCAATGTAGGATAACCTTTTACATATTAGAGGGACACCAAGGTACTTAATTGGCAGGACTCCCTCAGGTATACCCAGTAGATTGTGAATTGAACTTTTAACAGAGTCTTCAACATCTCCATAAAAAATAGAGCATTTAGAAAGATTTGCTTCTAGTCTAGATGTAGCTCCAAAGTTATTGAGACACTGATATAATTTTTGAATTGAATATAGATGTCCTTTGCTGAAAAGAAGAAGGTCGTCAACCCTTCATTAGGGGAGTAGTGGGCATTTCAGTTAGTGGTAACGAGTACTTTCAATAGTACTAACGGTCGTTTAATGAGGGTGAAGGAGGGAGGGGGGGGGGGGGGTAGCTAGTACAGAGCAAGTGTGTTGAACATGAAGTGATACTTATTTTATGTCCAAAATTTGATTATGTAAGAGTTTGTCTAATACCGTGATTATAGTTGAACCCTTTACCATGCATAAGGATTACAATGTCGTGCACTCATAAAAACGATTATAAATAAACCATTGGTATTAAAAGAATTTAAAGGTTTGAGTTTCATTTAAGAGGCATAGAAAGGCATAGAAAAAAAGTTGCTACTTTCATGCATTCATCAAATCTATGATGGGTTCTAGTGTAATATTTAATAACCATTGTTCCCCACTAAATCTTTAATTCCCTTAAGGGAGAAAAATAGTGGATCTTCTACACGTAGCAATATTCTTTGTTATCATGATGCGGTTCTGATTTTAATATATGTTCGCTTTCTACTATGAATTGTTTAATTTATATATTTGTATTCATTTTCAGACTTATTGTCTTGACCATATACATTCTCTAGTCATGCACATACAATTATTCTATTCTCATAAGGCATTATGTTAATGACAGTCACAACTTTGCATTTTTGTTTCTTAGCTTATATTTAACCCATCATTTAGAGCTATACATTCTGAAACCAAGTCACGACTGTATAATTTTGTACTGTCTTCTATTGTCATCTTCCTATCTTTCACAAAAGCTAAGCCCACGGTCTCGCGTATTAATTATAAGATAAAACGTTATTTGTAAAGCGCCAATATATTATTCTACTATATATTTTGGTTCACAAACATTTCAAAATCTTTATGTTAATTAATTCGGGTGCAAACTCAGGCCTATTAGTTCTCAGGAGGATAAAATAAAACGAAGATAGTTCGTCTGAAAAATAAAAATTCAAATCAATGGCAAGATAGTAAAAAATAGGCCTGTCCCTGACCCGGACGCTGGGCAAAACAGAAGCCCGGCAACAGGGTTGCCCTGGGCCGGGCCCAAGCCTGAGCGGGACGGGCTTAGGCCGGGCCGGGTTTTATTTGTTTTTTAAAATTTTTACTTTTTTTATTTTTTCAAGAATACAAAACAAAAAAGAAACACAATTTTGATAAAAAAATTATATTATTAATCAATTGTAATTATGTAATTTATAAATATAAAAAGTTATACAAATTAAAATGATATAAAATTATTGTACACTTCAAGGAGCCCCAAGGCCATATCAAATCAAAGACATATAAATATATATGTTGTGGCTTGGATTTGAACAACTAACCTCCTCTCTAAACTCCTAAATTTTACCACTAGACTAAGTAGCTCATAGTATTCAAATAATTCAATATATGAATATGTATATATATAAACACACACACACATATAAATATATTATACATAAACAAATTGTAAATACATATAAAAATTACATAAAAAATTGTATTATATATATATATATATATGGTAATGTTTTCCTAAGGTGACACCTTAGATTATCACCTAAGGACGCGGCCTAAAATCACATCATTCTTTTTTTTTGCGATCCGCTCCGTTGAACTTGATCTACACGTTTTTAAACCCAAACATATTAATTTTGGGGTGAACCCATCGTGTTTTGACCATTCGTTGAGCCGTGCAAAGAGTTCTATTTATTTGAAACCGTTAAAATTACGGTGAGTGGATGAATGGTCAAAACACGACAGGTTCATCCCAAAATTGGTGTGTTTGGGTTTAAGAATGTGTAGATAAAGTTCAACGGAGCGGATCATAAAAAAATTACGGAATGATGTGATTTTAGACCGTGCCCTTAGGTGGGAATCTAAGGTGTCACCTTAGAATCACTTTTCCCTATATATATATATATATATATATATATATATATATATATACAATGATTAGGAACAAACTTTATTTTCTCTTTTGTATCGTTTTAGCATACTTTTAAGCAGTTATTTTGCCTTATTGGTTTTAAATATTCACCTTCATTGTATAACATTGTTTCACTATTTTCACTTTTGCAACAGTGCACTTCCTCAAGTAAAGCTTGGTTTCATGTCAGTCAAAATAATATGAAAATTCAAATTAGCTTCAAATTATATTTGTTTTCTATCAATTCAAATATTAGCATGAAAATTTAAATTGGGTGTAGCCCATTTAAGCAAACATCAAAGAAAACAACTAATCGCAATATTAAAGTTTAGAGACAAAAGTGAGCATAAACTATTGAAGTGGAACAGAGGAACAAATTTTAGTTAGAAAATAAGCCAAAAATACTTAATCATGATATTTAACCACGTGCATTGCACGTGTATAAAACCTAGTTGTTACCTAAAACTTCCAGCACCTGGCACACATATAAACTTGTGCCTAAACCTAATCAACAGTCCAGTCCAATGTATGTCCAAAAGTCCCAGCCCAATATATATATATATATATATATATATATATATCATACTCTCTTTAAAAGCACGAGTTCGAGAAAATCTTTCTATGGTCAGTATTAACCTTAGTTTTTCTTTGAATATTACATTGTTATCCTAATCTATTCTAATTTTAATCATATCTTATCTAATTCCACGTGAACTATCTATAGGTCAACAGTTTAAAAATGTTATTTTGGATATTTCACTTAAATCTTAATCTATCAAAATACTAATTATATCCTATATTAACTCCATATGAACTACCTATAGCTTAAAAATATAGAAAAAATAAGATCAAGAAATTATACATAGATAACATATTATAATACATGAAGTATTATAAAAAAACCTAAAAAATTCAAAATTTGCATATGATAGCCTTAAAAGTTTAAAATTACTCAAAACACATTGACTTTTTAAAACTTAAAAATAAACATGATACCTAAAAATCTAAAACTTGCAATTAACACCCTCAACATTTTAAAAATTATAGAAACAACCTCAAAAGTTTAAAGGCTAAATTACATTTATATACCCTATATGTTTCGCTCTTGATGCAGTTATATACTCTAAGTTACAAAATATAGCAATAGAAACTAAAGTGAAGGAATCATAAACTTAATATAAAATTATTTTATATAAATAATCTTGCAATAGAAACTAAAGTGAAGCCATTGATCAACTGCATTGTAAAATATAATAAACTAGATAAGATGAGAAAATTCACTATAATGGACAAAAAATATGCACATGATACTTAGTTACCATAGTGTAAGTAAAAAAATTAAAATTGATATTTTTTTCTCTATATAGTGGCACGACTCTGCAAGTATCCTTATTTGGAGATACGACTATCAACGAAATACTAATTTTTATAAACATGATCAAAGATAAGCATGTAATAGTACTGTCAGATTTCAAGATCTGTAAATATGAAGGTAATATATTTTACAACTAAAATTCTTATTAAAGACCACTAAAATATAAAATCCATCTTATACCTGTCTCAAATTTGTATGAAAGATATGTATATCATCGTAAATCATGTTAATAATATATCAACTTATTGAAGAAATAAGAGATAGATAAGTAAACCAAGCAGATATCCATATAACACGATAAAGAAAAAATATTACACTTTAAAGCTAATATGCAGGGCTCATTCAGAACAAGCTGCTAAAACAAAAACATCTCCATCAAGGCTCTTTATAGATACCACACAAATTTAAATTATTTAATATTTTTAAAAATAGCTTAAATTTTTGAGTAAAATCAGTAATCTTTTGAAGTATTTTCATGAGCTCTTTTAATTTTTTATATGGTTATATGGATGCTTTTATCATATAAAAGTATAATAGAGTTAGCATTAATCTTTATTTTATGATTTTTTTTCTAAAGTCTATCAGTGATTAGCAACATAATTTATATTCTCTTTAGTTTCATTCTAGCCCATTTTTAATTAACCATCTTGTCTTATTGGTTTTAATTATTCATCCTTCTTTTATAACATTATCTTTTCAAGTGTTTTTCACTTTTACAACATTATACCTTCTTAAGTCAAGCTTGGTTTCATGCTGATCTAAATAACGCAAAAATTCAAATAAGTTTTAGAATATAGTTATTTTTTGTCAATTCAATTATTACATGAAAATTTTAAATTTGGTGTAGCCCATTCAAACAAACATTAAAAATAATAATCACAATAGTAAAGTTTGAAAACATAAGTGAGAAAAACAATCAAAGTGGAACTGAGAAACAAATTTTAGTAAAGAAATAAGTCAAAAGTACTTAATTATAATATTTAATCACATGCATTGCACGTGCATAAATCCTAGTATGCTAAAAATTGTGTATGCTAAATATCCTGTGTACTACTTTTAATTGGCTGCACATGTAAAAAATCTCAATTTTTAGTCCTAGTTTCTGTATCATATTTATCATTGATCATTATCAAGATTCTTTATTAACTGGGTTAAATTTGTAAAATTTGATCTTTGCAGCTGTCACAGTTACCTTTGGACTCCAAAAGACCAAAATATGATGCTATTCAAGGAGCAAATGTCACACCAACTACGTTTTATAATATCGGTGACCTTGAGATTCAAGACAACTTAGCGCGCGTTTGGTATGCATTTCCCTCAAGTTGGCTTGCTCTTCATTAGGCCTATTTGCCAATAATTTTCTTAGAATCAAATTTGGTTTTTTAACAAATATTGACATCCTCTATCCAGGGTGGATATTGGAACTAGTGAACCGTTGCTTCTAGACGTATTAGTAAATGCCTTGACCTGCATAAGCTCTGAGTAAGTGTCAACTAAATTACTTCATGACCATATTTTTTGGCCATTCCCTGCCTTCGGTGCTGTTCACTGGTTAATTTATTGTCAATCTTCACTTGTAACAACCAAGCCCGTTCACGCAACAGCTATGTAGGGATCAAGCAGTTGGTTTTTGGCGGCTCAGAGTTTGAGAACTGGAAGGTCGCGTCGTAAAGTTTGGGCAAATTCGATCCTCAAAAGACGTTGACAAATTCCACTACTGTAATTCTCTGTATTGATCAAAATCAAGTTGTAGGTTGAGCTTTTGTTGTGTAATTGTAGAATTTGATTTAGTAGATGATGTGGTGGGTTAAAGAGAATGTATGAGTTGATTTATAATGTAAATATGAAAGAGGTTAATTATTTAAAGGAAAAATGAAAGGGATTGTTGGTTGGTTACTTTGGTCTATAGCTTATGCGTTGAATCAAATCAGTTATGGAATTTTAAGAGTCTAAGACTCTAAATTTTATTAGTATGATAATAAATTGTTATTAAAAAGGTTCAAATATATACTATGAGCATGCCATGAGTTTTTGACAAACACAATGCCTATACTAATTACTACATTGACCCACTGCTGCAGGTGATCTGGACGTTTGAGAGTTCCAATTGTTGAGTTCGTGATGACTCAAATCAGTTGAGAAACATGATTGAGTTTGGGCTCTAATTAGGATTAGTTATACTATACTAATTAGGATTGGATTGAATGAAATAATTATATTAGAAAATCCAATTAAGATTCAAGCTAGAGTTCTAATAGGATTAATCAAAATCAATCTCTATATATATTGTATCAATCCATGGGTTTAACAATAAGAAAAAAGAGAGATTTATATTCCACCATTGTTAGGGGTGTGTAATCTCTTCTCAAAAGAAATAAGATCTTCCCCCATCTCCTCGTGGACGTACACAGATCATCTCGATCGCGTGGAACCACACTAAATCTTGTTGTTTTCTATTTGTCTTGATTGCTTGGTGTAGGCGTCTGAAAATGCCTATAGGTGTCCGCGCACAGCTCGAGACGGAGAGAAGATGACGAACGTCGTTATCCGAGTCTAGGAGGATTATCTGATGCCGATAAGTACATGAACCAGGATGGCGAACCAACCGTGTCTCGTGTGCTCACCGGCCACCTCCAATTGGCCGTCTTGCCTGTCGGTCAACTCGCGCGTGTCGGTTAGCTCCAAGTGACCAAACGCACTCGTCAGTCAAATCACACGCGTTGGTCAGCTCCAAGTACCATAAAGAACCTAACGAGCACATGAAGCGAGTCAACAAAGCATGCAAGTCAAGGGAATGACGAAATACGCATTACAAGTCCGGAGAAGTCAGAAAGTGTCGAACACCTCAAAGTGTCCCGCAAAAATAAGATGCATTTATACCATGTTACAATTTGAATTTAAAGAAACTCAAAAGATAAATGTTATAGGTATCTTCGCCAGATTTCCAACGCATCTTGAACCAGCTCAATCCAAGGTCGTACAAGAGAGTTAAGACTAAAATACCGAAGGTATCTTAAACTGACTCACGAGGCGGAGGATCGGATCAATCCGACCCGCGCGCCGGCGGGTCGGACCAATCCGACCCACGAG
>NC_033797.1:62883721-62888014 GCF_001876935.1 Asparagus officinalis | reverse complement strand
CGGATCAGTCCGTCTCACGCCCAGAACTACCCGTAACCTCCAAAATGAGTTTTTAGGTTGTTTCGATCGGTTTTTTCTATTCTAGAGATTTCTAACTACCTAGATATCATCTACAAATATGGTTAGGCCGTTATTGACTGAAGATAAGCCCAAATCACTCATTCTTATCCAAAAACCCCCCAACCGAAGCCTATAAGTACAGGTAGGGGCTCATTTCACAGGGGGCGATTTATTATCAAGACGAGGAGGTGCTGTCGAATTCCAGAGCCAAGGGTCACGAATTTTAGCGAGGGTTAGCGAGATCCCAGCGAACTCCAGCATAAAGAAGGAGCTATTCGAATGATCTAAAGCTCGTACATCCGTTCCTTGAGATTAGGCTTTGTCTTAATCTCGAGAAGAGCTACTGATTTTGCTTGGTCGATTTTAGCGCTTCAATCAAATACTCATTCGGTGAAGGCGAAGCTTTGTCTAATTTTCCATCAACCGGATCTGATCCGTGACGGTCCACGGATATCAAC
Source organism: Asparagus officinalis (assembly GCF_001876935.1). Taxonomy (NCBI): domain Eukaryota; kingdom Viridiplantae; phylum Streptophyta; class Magnoliopsida; order Asparagales; family Asparagaceae; genus Asparagus; species Asparagus officinalis. The sequence goes on along the minus strand of NC_033797.1, from coordinate 62,887,496 downwards.
GTCCCCGACACAGGTAAAGATCCCGCACAAGCAGAAGACTGATAAACGATCTCTCTACGTTTGTTTGATAAAGTTATAATTTTTTTTATTTTCATTGTGTAAGAAGATCTTATAAAAAGATTAACTTTTTATTTTATTCGAGTTTATTATAATGACCAAAGTTGTAATAGATTCGATAGCAATGAAAACATCAACTTTTGACGAAAACAAACTGGCGACCATAGTAGTAGCCAACAGCTTTATTGCCAAAGCTGTCGTGTCGTAGCCTCGGATCTGCATCCCGGTTGAAGAAGTGGTTGAATATGAGTTCGACCAATTGAAGTTCGAGAAATATCTGTCGTCCTCCTCCAGATCTTCCGCCCTTCGTAAGCGCAGGAAGGTCAAGGCACCCGTTGCTGCTGCCCTCTCACTTTGCAACGCCCCTCTAGCTTCCAACGAGGCCGGATCTACAGATCTGAACTCCTCCTCAATCAAGGAGTTGAGTACTAAAGGCGCGCCAATCCTATTGAAGAGGGCACGTCAAAGGTGACGTCAACGCCTCATGCGTTAGCTTGCTAAGGCTTTGGAGCTGATAGACGGGATCCGTTACGAGGCGGATCTGAAATTCAAGGAGCATCAAGCGACTCAACAGTGAGCAAACGCCCCCTCCTCCAAATCATCAACAAGTTAATGGATCCAAGTCAAAAGGATCCGTTCAACTCTGGAGGAGCGAATCCAAAAGCGCCACGCACTTGCGCACGCGTGAATTCTTATGCAAAAGGCACACGAGATGAAGAAGGACATAGCCAAGAAACAACCAATACTGCATAAAGTAAGGAGGCCAAAGTCCAAGACGGCGGCCGAAGAGATCAAAAAATGCGGGTCACTTCAATCCGACCCTTCTACACACGGGTCACTTCAATCTGACCCTCCTGCTCGCGGGTTACCCAGATCCGACCCTCCTGCTCACGGGTCACCCAAATCTGACCCTCCTGCCCGCAGGTCACCCGGATCCGACCCTCCAACCCGCGGATCACTCAAATCTAACCTGCGCCAGAGTCAAGACAGAAGATGTTCTGCACCTGTTTCGTCGATCCCTTCGAGTTCGGCACCTCCGGTGGAGCACCGCGACAGTGTGGATTTGTCCCGATTCAAGATGAAGATCACAGATTGTCTTAATTCTTCGCACGCAGGTCGAGGCAAAGCCCCGGTCAAAGAACGCTTGGGTCAGGTGACTGAATCCCGAGCAATTACTCGAGCTGGGGGTCACACACGGAAAACTCCTATAATTGACTACCTCGGACGGTGAAGTAAAGTCCAAGAGCCCGTCGAGAGTTCACGCTTACAAATGCATGACTCTAAACGCGTGACTCTTGAGAACGCCAACAAGACAGCAAATCCCCTGAAAGAAACGTATTCATCTGACAATGACAATATTATACCAGGGGAGTCATGCCAACACATGATAGCTTGCTCCGGTCATTTGACTGACGAGTTGTACTATCAGGTTAGGGGTACGAACAAGTCTCAAAAGAGAAATACCCGGGAAACAAAATCTCATTACCCGTGCACCGAGCTTATTAGGGCAGTATTATCAGTATGTAGCTGCCCCAAGACCGCTCCGCAGAGGGTCTCAGTATTCGAGAGGATCTCTAACGAAACGGCTTAGTCTAAACCAAAGTGCTTTCGCAAGAAATGATCGGTTGTTCGAGATGATGAATTCTCGGAAGTTTAATCAATATGGTCAATAAGGGAAAATCCCTGATTGTTTCGAGTGATTCTAGCCTGACTTTTCTCCAGGAAGAAAAGTTAACTCGGGAATAGCCCAACTGATGTCTCGTCTCCAGCTGGAAGTGGTCAGACCAAAATAATCCACACTCACAGTTAATGTGGCTGATAAGGAAAAGTCGATTCGACCTTTTAGCTCTGACCCGCTTATATCACATCGTCTAACCCGGTTGCGATCGGGAACAATTAGACAGAGAGATTATCAGAGAATACAAAGGGGATTATTCTCGGATGATGAAGCATCAGATGCCAACTCTGCAGTCACTTCTGACAAAATGGTGTCCAGCCCAGGACAATCCCACGAGGCATTCATGATTAGCACCGAGCAAATCGCCAGAATTCTCGAGGATGCTCTAACCAAGCAGAAAGAGTCATTCAAGATTGAAATGGAAATAGCTATGCTATAGATGAGGGAAGAGCATGACCAACAAATTCGGGCTCTGTCCAATAAGTTCGGTGAATCCAGCCGCCATAACCTTGCTGACCAAGCAAGTAGCGATTCAGATGTGGATGAACGTCTCAATGCTGAGAACCCTCCCGTTGACCAGAACACTAGGGGTGGCCCCACTGAAGACAATAACACCGGGGGTGGTCCCGCCAATGATAACAACATTAGGTGTGGCCCCGTTGTTCCTCTCACAAATCGTCTGAAGCATGATACAGACGAGGACAACAAGATGAAGGACCTCAAGAGAAAAGTCAATGCTCTGATGTCTGATCGAGAGATAAAGAAGACCGGGATTCCGTGTCCTTACCCGAGAGAGTGGGATTCGACCCCGTATCTGGCGAAGTTCAACCTGATCAACTTCACGCCGTTCGACGAGAAGGATTCGCCCCTCAGCATTTGATCTACTTTAAGTCTCACTTGGATATGATCTTCGGAAATGAAGTCTTGATGGTTCGATCATTTGTTGGCACCCTTCGCGGGCCCGCCTTCGATTGGTACCACCGTCTCAAGTTTGAAAGCATCAATAGCTGGGACGACCTGGAGAACCTGTTCCTCGCTCACTTCTTTGATGATGATGCCGAGGTGTCAATCAGGACTCAATAAAAAGAAAGAAAGCCGAGAGAAGCCAACCGATGGCTAACCCTCCAAATTCAAGCTTCGTCTCCCGTGGTAAGGGGAAGACACCTGCAGCTGCTGTTGATGCTAATCAAACGTCACAATAGTAATCCCGAAGATAGCAAAAGACTTCGGATCCGAGACTTCAAAAAGAGTACTCATTCAAGGACGAAGACGTTACGGCCATTTTCGAGTCCCTCCTTGAAAATAACAAGATCAAGCTACCACCTATTGCAGATCAGGAGGAAGCTGATAATACTATGGATCCGAAGTACTGTGCGTACCACAGAAGGATCCTTCATCCTACCAAGGCTTGTTTCGCTCTCAAAAATAGCATCCAAACCTTGGTTGAAGCCGGCGTCATAACGCTCAATTAAGTCGAATGAAGACTCCGACAAGTATAAGAGTATAAACTGCTCATTCCGACACTCCAAAGAGTATACGAGTATAAACTGCTTCTCGATCCTCTAACCTGTATATGAGGTTAAAATGTTCCTTGATACTCCAATAGGTATATGAGTCTAAACTATTTCCTACCATTGACGGGAAGTTCCTGGAGAATTTTTATACGTAATATTCTTAAGGATAACCCGGTCATGTAACTGAGTACAAAATCAGACCCAGTTCCACAAAGGAAGCTGGGGGTGGATAATTTATGTAACGGGAAGTTTCCAAAAGAATGTTAGATGTAATATTATTAGGGATAACCTGATCATTATGAATAAAGTGATAAACACTAAACTCTTACTGTGATTTCCGAACACTCTTTTGCTAAGATGAGATTCGATCACTTCATTGGATCAATCTTTCCTCACAAAACTCCCATTGGTGTTCAACGACTCACAGTCTTCCACTATAAAATCCCTCACTGATCAAATTTATTGACAGTGGGTCCACTAAAATTCTTTCTGGTTTAATCCATTCAAACTTCCATTATGTTCGTGC
>NC_033797.1:62849098-62883285 GCF_001876935.1 Asparagus officinalis | reverse complement strand
TTCGGACCGATGAGTTGTACTATCGGGCTGGGGGTACGAATAGATCTCAAAAGAGAGGTACCCGAGAAACGGACTCTCACTGTCTGTGCACCAACATTGTCAGGGCAGTATTATCAGCGTGTAGCTACCCCAAGACCGCTCCGTAGAGGGTCTCGGTATTTGAGAGGATCTCTAACGGAGCGACTAAGTCTAAGCCAATGTTTTCATAAGAAACAATCGCCGTTCAATGTGACGAACTCCCGGAAATCATAATAAATATGACTGATAAGGGAAAGTCGATTCGACCTTTTAGCTCTGACCCGCTTATATCACATCGTCTAACCCGGTTGCGATCGGGAACAATTAGACAAAGGGATTATCAGAGAATACAAAGGGGATTATTCTCGGATGATGAAGCATCAGATGCCAACTCTGCAGTCACTTCTGACAAAATGGTGTCCAGCCCAGGACAATCCCACGAGGCATTCATGATTAGCACCGAGCAAATCGCCAGAATTCTCGAGGATGCTCTAACCAAGCAGAAAGAGTCATTCAAGATTGAAATGGAAATAGCTATGCTATAGATGAGGGAAGAGCATGACCAACAAATTCGGGCTCTGTCCAATAAGTTCGGTGAATCAGCCCGCCATACCTGCTGACCAAGCAAGTAGCCGCATTCAGATGTGGAGAACGTCTCAATGCTGAGAACCTCCCGTTGACCAGAACCACTAGGGGTTGAGCCCCCACTTGAAGCACGAATAAAACACCCGGCGGGCTGGTCCCGCAATGCATAATCAAACATATAGGTGTAGGCCCGTTGTTCCTTCTCACAAATCGTCTGCAAGCATGGATACAGACGAGGACAACAAGATGAAGCGACCTCAAGAGAAAAGTCATATGCCTCTGATGTCTGATCGAGAGCAAAAGAAACCGGGATTCCGTCGTCTTACACCGAGAGAGTGCGGCATTCGACCCCGTATCTGGCGCAAGTCAACCTGATGCAACTTCACTGCCGTTCGACGCAGAAGCATTCGCCCCTCAGCATTTGATCTACTTTAAGCTCTCACTTGGATATGATCTTCCGGAAATGAAGTCTTGATGGTTCGATCATTGTTGGCACCCTCGCGGACCCCGCCTGATCGATTGGTACCACCGTTCTCAAGTTTGAAAGCATCAATAGCTGGGACGACCTGGAGAACCTGTTCCTCGCTCACTTCTTTGATGATGATGCCGAGGTGTCAATCAGGACACTCTTCGATGAGAAGCAAAAAGAGGATGAGACGGTCAAGGAATTCGTCAAGCGCTTCCTGAACAAGGCGATGAACTGCCAAAATCCGATCACAGATGACTTCATCCTCCAAACTTGTCATAACAATCTCTCTTTGGACGTGTTGAAAGTCATAGGAGTAGCATCGTCCAACACCTGGAAAGAGTTGAAGGTGCGCGAAGAACGAGCCGAACGCTTCATTAGAAGGAAGCAAGCCGAGAGAAGCCAACCGATGGCTAACCCTCCAAATTCAAGCTTCGTCTCCCGTGGTAAGGGGAAGACACCTGCAGCTGCTGTTGATGCTAATCAAACGTCACAATAGTAATCCCGAAGATAGCAAAAGACTTCGGATCCGAGACTTCAAAAAGAGTACTCATTCAAGGACGAAGACGTTACGGCCATTTTCGAGTCCCTCCTTGAAAATAACAAGATCAAGCTACCACCTATTGCAGATCAGGAGGAAGCTGATAATACTATGGATCCGAAGTACTGTGCGTACCACAGAAGGATCCTTCATCCTACCAAGGCTTGTTTCGCTCTCAAAAATAGCATCCAAACCTTGGTTGAAGCCGGCGTCATAACGCTCAATTAAGTCGAATGAAGACTCCGACAAGTATAAGAGTATAAACTGCTCATTCCGACACTCCAAAGAGTATACGAGTATAAACTGCTTCTCGATCCTCTAACCTGTATATGAGGTTAAAATGTTCCTTGATACTCCAATAGGTATATGAGTCTAAACTATTTCCTACCATTGACGGGAAGTTCCTGGAGAATTTTTATACGTAATATTCTTAAGGATAAACCGGTCATGTAACTGAGTACAAAGTCAGACCCAGTTCCATAAAGAAAGCTGGGGGTGGATGATTCATGTAACGGAAAATTCCCGAAAGAATGCTACATGTAATTTTCTTAGGGATAACCCGATCACTACAAAGTGATAAACACTAAACCCCTACTGTGATTTCTAAATACTCTTTTGTTGACAACTCACAGTCTTCCACCACAAAATCCCCCACCGATCAGACTAATTGATGGTGAGACCACCAAAATTCTTTTCGGTTAAATCCATTTAAACTTTCGATGTATCTATGCACTCAACATCCTCATTGTTAGAGTCCGGACATGATACTCAGAATTTTAATGTCTTAATCCTTGATGAATTGTCAAACCCCTTTGTGTTAAGTTCTTATCACTTGACACCAAGAATCCCCATTGTGTAATCGGTATAAGTCAACACTCCCTCTGTGATTTGTACTCCTACTCTCACTATTTACCTGGTCAAACCTTCTTACAGTTAGGACCACAACCAAAATCCCCTCTCGATTCTTCCAATGAACGACAGGTCCATAAATTGAGCGATCAAACTTTTCTACAGTTAGGATCGTCTCAAAACTCCTACTCAGTCAAACCTTCCTACAGTTAGGGTCAAAGCCAAAATCTCCTTTCGATTCCTCCAATGAACGAGAGGTCCACTTTCAATCGAGTGATCAAACCTTCCTACAGTTAGGGTTACCTCAAACTCCCGCTTGGTCAAACCTTCCTACAGTTAGGGCTAAAATCACAATTCACTCTCGATAAATGAGAAATTCACCTTTACTTCGGTAATCAAATATTCCGACAGTTAGGATCATCCGAATCTTTTCAATTCTCAGAGTGGAGATCCTACTCCTAGTTTTACTTTTTAGATTCTCAAAGTGAAGATCCCACTTTGAGTTTCTTCTACACTGAAGATAGAATATAAAATTCTTCCTCTTCGGTTTCATGAGATAGAATATAAAATTCTTCCTCTCCTATTTTGAGTTCGTCTTTGCCCCAAGAGAAGACACAATATTTCAACATTATAACTTCAAAATCCGCGTCTTACATGCGCAGGGAATTTTATCCCAAATTCTAAGTAGGGATAAGTCAACGTCTAATACGCGTTACCGGTTTAGTCTTTCACGATTGAAAAAGACACCAGAATTCTAGTCTGGGGAATTTTATCCCAAAGCCTTAGTAAGGATAAGTCAGTGCCTAACACGCGTTACCGGTTAGTCTTTGACCGTAAAAAAAAGATAAAAGCCCACATATTCGACATTATGGTAGGTTGTTATTCATAACACCAAAATCCGTGCTTCACACGTATGGGGAATTTTATCCCGAAGCCTAAGAAGGGATAGGTCAGCGCCTAACACGTGTTGCCAGTTTAATCTCTTACCGATTGAAAAAGACACCAGAATTCCAGTCTGAGGAATTTTATCCCGAAGCCTAAGAAGGGATAAGTCAACGCCTAATACGCGTTGCAGGTTTAGTCTTTCACCGATTGAAGAAGACACCAGAATCCAAGTCTGGGGACTTTAATCCCGAAGCCTACGTAGGGATAAGTCAGCGTCTAACACACGTTGTCGGGTAGTCTATTCCCATGAGAAAGATGAAGTCTACGTATTCAATATCGTAGTACTAAAAGAGTTAACTCTTTTAGCACAACGTTACATACAGGACGGACTTAAACAATCTGCATGCTAGCCCGACTCAAACGGTAGTCGGTAAAGGCTCATCAAACCCGTTAATGGTTGAGGGTATGCCAAAAATCCTATAAATACAAGAGTCATTGATGCACCAGCTCCATTAGATGGTCTCGTGACTTGAGCATCCAACAACTTTAAGATAAGATCCATACCTGCTGATGAATCAACTTTAACAGTTGTTCCTCTAACCTAACATTTGGGACCGCCACGCTCCAACACTTTAAGAGCTTAAACTGTATAGACCCAAGGTCAACCTGTTGCAATGAAGGTCAACATATGTCGATGCAAAAACCCTAAGGTCAATGCCAGTTAACGTGTAGCCCTAGCTCAACGTCGGTCAACGCGTTGCGATGAAAGTCAACATCGGTCAACGCATGATCTCCGATCAACTCCAAGTTCAGATATGAATTTCCGACAAAGATGATCGGTTCAAAGTCAACTCAATGACACGAGCCAAGTTCAAAAACTTACACATCAACTTCAATTCAAGACTTCAACAACGATCAGACGATAAACGCAGCGCCAAAAGAACTTTATCTATTCGACAAGATGCTGACTAGACTGAAGGCTGAAAAAGTCAAGAATTAAAGCAGTTCACAGATCCATCTACGAAATTAAGAAAAGGGCCTATCTTATCCAAAGCCTTTCAGACTCTTCTATAAAAGAATGAGTCTAAAATACTTTAGAGGGGGTATCTTTAGGTGTCTGAAAATGCCTATAGGTGTCCGCGCACAGCTCGAGACGGAGAGAAGATGCCATACATTGTTATCCGAGTCTAGGAGGATTATCTGATGCCGATAAGTACATGAACCAGGATGGCGAACTAACTGTACCTCGTGCGCTCACCGGCCACCGCCAATTGGCCATCACGCCTGTCGGTCAACTCGCGCGTGTCGGTCAGCTCCAAGTGACCAAACGCACTTGTCAGTCAGATCACATGCGTCGGTCAGCTCCAAGTGCCATGAAGAACCTAACGAGCGCATGAAGTGAGTCAATAAAGCATGCAAGTCAACGGAATGATGAAATACGCAATACAAGTCCGGAGAAGTCAGAAAGTGTCGAACACCTCAAAGTAGCCCGCAAAAAGAAGAGGCATTTAGACCATTCTACAATTTGAATCTGAAGAAACTCAAAAGATAAAAGTTATAGGTATCTTCGTCAGCTTTCCAACGCATCTTGAACCAGCTAAATCTGAGAGAGTTAAACCAAAATATCAAAGATATCTCAAACAGACCCGCGCGCCGACGGGTCGGACCAATCTGACCCGCGAGCTGGCAGGTCAGACCAATCCAACCCGCGCGGTGGCGGGTCGGATCAATCCGACCCGTGCGGTGGCGGGTCGGATCCATCCGACCCGCACGGCGGCTCGGATCTCGGCGATCTCTTAACGGCCTCTCCCTTTAGCATTTCTCGTGCTTTTTGGACCAGGGCTCGGGCATGCGCACGCAAGGCGCGGCGCTTCTGGATTCGCTCCTCGAGAGTAGAACGGGTTCTTTTGACATGAACCCATTTGTTTGTTTCTGCTTCGGAGGAGGGGCTGGTTGTTTGCCGTGGTTGCTCCTGGCGTTGCCTGGATTTTAGATCCATGTTATAGCGGATCCCATCCATTGGCTCCAAAGCCTCGGCCAGTTGTCGAGCAAGACGTTGACGCTGTCTTTGTCGTGCTCTCTTTGATAATGCCGGAGCGTCTTCAGAAGTCATCTCCTCGGCGGAAGAGGAGTCCGGATCTGCGATCTCGACCACGTTGGACGACACGGGGACGTCGCGTGGTGTAAGTGCAGAGGCGGCAACGGGGTCTTGGATTTTCGAACCGAAGGACCTGCAAACGTTTATGAAAGAGGTTACCTTTTTGTACCCGTTTGGAGAGGCGGATCTGGAGGAGGAGGAAGAGAAGCCTTCTTTGAACCGTTGTTGATCGAGATCATCTACAAACGTGGTTAGGCCGTTATTGACTGAAGATAAGGCCAAATCACTCATTCTTATCCAAAAACCCCTAACCAAAGCCTATAAGTACAGGCCTAGGGGCTCATTTCATAGGGGGTGATTTATTATCAAGACGAGGAGGTGCTGTCGAATTCTAGGGCTAAAGGTCACGAATTTCAGTGAGGGTTAGCGAGATCCCGGCGAACTCCAGCATAAAGAAAGAGCTATTCGAAGGATCTGAAGCTCATACGTCCGTTCCTTGAGATTAGGCTTTGTCTTAATCTCGAGAAGAGATACTGATTTCGCTTGGTCAATTTCAGCGCTTCAATCAAATACTCCTTCGGTGAAGAAGAAGTTCTGCCCAATTTTCCATCAACCGGATCTGATTCGTGGTGGTCCACGGATATCAACGTCCCCGACACAGGCAGAGATCCCGCACAAGCAGAAGACCGATAAACGATCTCTCTGTGTATGTTTGATAAAGTTGTAAATTTTTTTATTTTCATTGTGTAAGGAGATCTTATAAAAAGATCAACTTTTTATTTTATTCGAGTTTATGTAACGACCAAAATTATAATAGATTCGATAGCAATGAAAACATCAACTTTTGACAAAAACACTTGGTAGATTTGGGGTATCTTGTGTGCTTAAGTTTTTCTTCTGCTACTTGAATACTCTAACAAATGGTATCAAAGCTACTATGGCGACCAAGACGACAGCAACAAAGTTCGAGGTGGAGAAATTTAACGACAAGTCGAATTTTCTCTTGTGGAAGATGCACGACATGGCATTACTCGTGAAGGAAGGGGTCCACCGATCCCTAGAAGGTTTTGAGAAGAAGCCATTAACTTTGGATGAAGATGAGTGGAAAGACATGGATATCCAGGCAAAGGCTACGATAATCTTGTGCTTATCAGATGAGGTGCTCTACAACGTTATGTACGAGAGCACGGCTACGGCTATATGGTGCAAGTTGGAAAGCTTGTATATGACGAAGAGTTTGTCAAATAAACTCTTCAAGAAGAAGTAGCTATATGAACTTCGGAAGATGGAAGGTACACCTATTCTACAAAACTTGAACATCTCCAATAGGATTATTGGTGATTGGTTGGCTCTTGAGGTGAAGCTAGAAGAAGAAGACCAAGCTCTTCTGTTGTTGTGTTCGCTTTCACCCAGTTAGAATCACTTGGCGACTACCATCATGTATGGGAAGGAGACTTTGGAGTTAGAAGATGTCATCTCGATGCTTCAGAATAATGAACTCATCAGGAAGACAGACACCATGGAGGAATCTTCAGGTCTAGCGGCCAATGTAAAGAATGGGAAGTCGAACGACAAGGAGCTGGTCAAGGCTTAAGTAAATTCTAGTTTTGTCATCTGTTTTTGGTGCAAATGACCAGGTCGCTTCAAGAAGGATTGCAAGTCGTACAAGGAGTACTTGAAGAAACAGGATGGTGGGACTAACAGCACTAAGGGTAAGGATAACCATGCTAGTGTCGTAAAAGATCTCTGTGACGTACTGAGTGTGGAGTCAGGTACGAGTAAGTATATCGATGATTAGTTACTTGATTCAGGATGCACATATCACATGTGCCCAAAGAGGGAGTGGTTCAGCACTTACAGGCCTATTTCTGAAGAATCGGTTCTCATAGGGAACGATGCAGTGTGTTAGATTGTTGGCATTTGGGAATGTCAGGATGAAGATGCACGATGGATAAGAAAGGACTCTCTCCAATGTTCAGTATGTTCCAAACTTAAATAAAAATCTTCTTTTCCTGGGAGCTCTTGAGGCTCAAGGGTGCAAGTTTAATGGTGAAGGTGGAGCTATCATAGTCACCAGGGGCGCTACTGCTTTATGAAAGGGGAGCGTACGAGGAACTTGTACAGATTGGTAGGCAGCGTCATTTACGATGAGGTTTCAGTCACAGCAGAGAAGACTGATCGATCAAGACTTTGGCACATGCGTCTAGGACACATGAGTGAAAGGAGTCTGTAAGTACTCCACAGCAAGGGCATGCTTTCAAGAATAGCTTAATGTAAACTTTACTTTTGTAAGTTGTGTTATGGGGAAGCAGCATAGAGTATCTTTCTCTACTTCGTAGTATAAGTCTAAGGGGTTGCTAGATCTTGTCCGAAGGCATCCATTAGGGGTGTGAAGTATTATGTTACCTTCATTGCTGATTTCTCTAGGAAGCTTTGGGTCTATTTCTGGAGGCAGAAGTCTGAGATTTTTCAGAAGTTCAAGGAGTGAAAAGCATTGGTGGAAAATCAGAAGGGGCTAAAATTGAAAGTTGAGGTCAGATAATGGAGGTGAGTATACCTCTGGGGAATTCAAAGAGTATTTGACTAATGAAGTCATCTAGCATCACTTACGTGTGTTAGGATGACCAGAACAAAACAGAGTAGCTGAACGCATGAATAAGACACTAATGGAAAGAGCCCGTAGTCTTTTGCTACAAGCAGACATGTCTGAAGGTTTTTGGGCAGAAGCGGTAAATCATGTGTTTTATTTGATTAACAAGTCACGATCTACACTCATTGATCTTTAAATCCCAGAGGAGTAAGGCGAGGAGAATTAGTGGACTACTCGACTTTACACATATTTTGTTGTCCAGCGTATAGTCTTGTAGACAGTCAGAAGAGAAACAAGCTAGAGTCCAAGTCGAGACAATGTTTCTTCATAGGATTCACTTTTGGAGTCAAAGGGTACCGGTTATAGTATACTGAGACTCAGAGTTCCTTTACCAGTAGAGATGTGGTCTTTGATGAAGACGCTATCATGCGGGCAGATTCAAAGACAGAATATAAGGCGCAAGGTGGAGCTCCAAATGCTCCTACAGATTCTCGGGTACAGTACGTGGAGTTTTTGGAAAGCCCTACAAGCCCTAGTGGGCCTATCAATGAGACTCCAACCGACGATGGAGACAGAGCTAATACATAGGAGGAGCAGCCAATAGCATTGAGACGCTCGAACCATACAATGGTGCCACATACAAGATAAAGTTGGGAAGACAATGATCATGTATCTTTTGCTTTATTCACAAAAGCTAGATACCCATATATCTTTAGAGAGGCCATTAAAGTAGATGATCGTGACAGGTGGATTACAACCATGGAGTAGGAGATGGAGCTTTGGAGAAGAATTAGACATGAGTTCTGGTTAATCTTCCAAGAGGCTCAAAGGTGATTGGTTGCAAGTGGATCTTTCAGAAGAAAGATGGTGAGCAATTCAAGACAAGGTTGGTTGCCATGGGATATGCTCAGAAGTAAGGAGTGAACTACAATGAGATTTTTTTTCTCCTGTAGTCAAACATATGTCCATTCATTTGTTGTTAGCTATTGTTGTACAATATGATTTGGAGATGGAGCAGATGGACGTTAAAACAATATTTCTGCATGGAGAATTGGAGGAGCAAATTTACATGAAGCAGCCTGAGGGATATCTCCGCGAAGGTGAAGAGGACAAGGTTTGTCTTCTTAAGAGGTCTCTATACTGGCTTAAACAATCTCTAAGGTAGTGGCAGACTGGGCATCCAACATATTTACTATTATATGTGGATGATATGCTGATAGCTACAAAGGAAAGGGCACAAATCGAGGAAGTCAATCAGTTGTTGAAGATGGAGTTCGACATGAAGGATATGAGAGTAGCCAGGAAGATCTTAGGTATGAAAATCTCACGAGACAGGGTTTTTAGTAAACTTTGGATGCTCCAAGAGAATTATATTCTCAATGTGTTGAAAAAGTTCAACATGGATGAAGCAGGATTAGTTTCTACTCCTTTAGCCGGTCACTTCAAATTATCCTCAGAGCAGTGTCCACAAACAGTTGTGGAGCAGGAAAAAAATGACTCAGATACCATATGCGAGTGTGGTGGGATCGCTGATGTATGTTATGGTTTGCACTAGGCCTGACTTAGCCTATGCAGCAAGTTCAGTCAGTCGATTCATGTCAACTCCAAGAAATCAGCATTGAGAGGCGGTGAAGTGGATTCTGCGTTATCTACGAGGGACTACAAAGGTGGTTCTATTATTTTAGTCTTTTGATGATAAGGGGTTCAAGAAACTACAGGGACACAAGTAACAGTTCGTGAGAGGATGGGGCTTGGTTCCCCTATGGTTCCTCTGATAATCAAGTCAGCTAGTAAACTTGAGTGGGGAAATTAAGAACTGCATAAGTTCTTTGGTGTAATAGAATTGCTTAAGATAGCATAAAATTAAGGAATTCATATCAGAGATCCAAAAGTCCTTTCAATGTTAGAATAATACCTCTAGTTATACTGGTGCTGAAAGGGTAGAACTGTTATTTCGGTCGAGCATAGAATGGCGGTAAGTAGGTATGAGCTGGCAGCTACGTCAGCACCTAATTTACAGGTGTCGCTCCTTGAGTGGAGGAGAGATTACCTCAGCATTAAATAAGAAGTGATCTGAGGCATGACGGTGCCGACGTGGTCCGATGAGTCATGAAGGCTATTGGGGTTAGAGACATGATGGCGTCTGCCAAGCATTAAATGTGATGCTGACATGTTGTCAGTGGGAAAAGCTCGAGGTTAAAGTCATCCTTTAGCTTTGTCAAGAAGTGAAGCCTCTTGAGTCGACCCCGTAAAGTATCGAATAGCTGGTTGAGTGGGCTTGTAGCGAGTCGTCTTCGACAAGAGAACTGACAAGTACCGCCCTTCGGGTCTACATAAGGGGATGTCGACTTGACAAGTAGGCTATCAGGATCCTTGCTGGTCTTGGCCGCCAATTTGATTGTGGCATTACATGTAGAAGTATATCTGTCCATTGTTGGCAAAGGGCTGCACTTTAGCGAGAGAAACACCATAACAATTCCTAACCCTATCGGTGGGTCCAAGGCTGAAATAAGCTTTCGTGCTGATTTTTGCATTATTTTGCTTCGTATACCTATTTTCACCTGCACTATATCATCTCAAACAATTATTAGTACCAAATAAGAGTTTGTTATTACTCAAATAAGAGCTAATGTACGGACTATGTCCTAACAATCTCCTCCGTTTGATAATAACAAATTTAAAATTTAAAGTACATATATATATGCATATTTGACACAGATCACACCATGCAAGCACATGTAATTATAATATATATAATATATATATATATATATATATATATAATATATATATATTAATATATATATATATATATATATATATATATATATATATATATATATATATATATATATATATAGTAATATATTATATATATATATATATATATAGTATATATATATATCGTGGCTGGCGGCCACACAACAAATACACACACACTACTGGAATATAAGCACAAATACCCTTTCATGCAAAAAGAAAAGATATGCAATGCTCCTCCTACATTCAAGCATTCACGAAAAAGTGTAATCAAGCACATATATTGTCAAAAACTCCCCTTGAAACAATGCATTAACTATTTTTCAAAATTTTAAAAAAATTAAAAACATGAAACCACTTGACTAAAACCCCACTCATGCAAATATCATCAAAAAATTTAAATTTCATAGTAATAGCAAAAGTTAAAAACACACCCACGGGTACACTTCATACAGTGTGCGCTGCAGGGAGTTAAATGAAAAATGTCCGCACAAATAGATTCTCGTGACCTCCTCATTTAACTTCCCCAAATCTCTCTCGTGACCTCCTCTCTCCCAGATCTCAAATCCCAGATCTCGTGAGTTCCTCTCTCTCCCCAAATCCTCTCTCCGACGCGAGCCGCCT
Source organism: Asparagus officinalis (assembly GCF_001876935.1). Taxonomy (NCBI): domain Eukaryota; kingdom Viridiplantae; phylum Streptophyta; class Magnoliopsida; order Asparagales; family Asparagaceae; genus Asparagus; species Asparagus officinalis. The sequence continues at coordinate 62,871,869 of NC_033797.1, read as the reverse complement.
ACCACCGCGTGAGTTCCTCTCTCTCCCCAAATCCTCTCTCTACGCCAGATCTCAAATCCCCCCAGCCGACGGCGATCACCTCCGCCCTCTCTGCCGCGACAGGATCACCTCGCCCCCTGCAGCCGACTGGGACACCTCCCGCCCTCCTCTGCGCAACCAGACGGGATCACCTCGTGCGCCCCCTCAGCCGACGGATACCTCCGCACCTCTACAGCCCGACGGGATCATAATTTCTAGCTAACATCAACTCAATTCCCATGCCTAAATGCGGAACAAATTTCATAGGTTACTTTGGCGCCTGCATTGAGACTATAACTTGTCTCCTTTTAGCAAGCAGGGGTGTCACCTGCGTCTGCAATCTTGCATGCCAAACCTTTTAAGTACCTTATCGATATAGCTCTTTTGTGATAATCCAATAATAGCCCCGAGAAGCGATCTCGATGTATCTGGATCCTAATATAAAAGAGGCGCCCCAAGATCTTTCATCTTAAAATTCTTTGATAGAAATCTCTTGGTTTGTGCAAACATGCCTATATCATTAGTGGCAGCAAGATGTCATCGACATACAGAACCAGCAAAATATACTTACCTCATCCACTGAACTTGGATATATCACAGTCATGCAACAATGCTCATCTCGAAAACCGAACCGATGTAGACTATTTGTCGAAACTTATGATACCTATTGACGAGGGAGGTAGCTTGAGTCCATATATGGATTCCTTAATTGCCAAACCATATTCTTTGGGTCTCCTGACACAAAGTTTTCTGGTTGCACCATATAGATCATCTCATCAATCGTCTCCATTGAGAAATGCAGTCTTAACATCCATCTGATGTAACTCAAGATCATAATGAGCAACAAGTGCCATGATTATTCTGAAAGAGTCTTTCGATGAAACCGGAGAGAAAGTCTCTGTATAATCAATTTTTCCTTTTGAGTATAGCCTTTAGCCACAAGACGCGCCTCTATACCTCTCCACATTACCGTTTGCATCCCGTTTGGTTTTAAAAATTCATTTACAACAATTGGTTTTGCACCTTCTGGCAATGGGACAAGTTCCCAAACTTTATTGTCTTGCATAGACATTATACTCTTCATTCATGGCATCAATCCCTTGTTGAGATTAGAACTTTTCATGGCCTGAGAGAAGTGATTGAACATCTTCTAACATTCCACTACTTTCCTCATGTTCTTGGAAATACAATGTAATCATCCGAAATAGCATTTCTTCTCTTCTCTCGTGGATCTCCTTAATGGCACTAGTTCTTGAGGTTGTGAGTTTGTTCTTCTGGAATAGGGAGTTATTCAAATTATCATCTTGAGTTCCGGATTTACTTCTTGAGCTAACAACAGGTATAGGAACCTGAATATGTAAAGAGTAACTATATGGATTGGATCTGAAGCCAATTCCTCCTCAAAACTAATGTCTCTAACCTATTTCTCCCCCCAAACTCAACATTCAGGATATCCATAGAGCACATCTTTGTGCGCTCTGTATGGACTATTTCTTTAGGAGTATGCTTATTTTATTTTATTTTTGTGTGGTGTGGTTGGTGGGGGGGGGGCGGGGGGGGCGATTGCATTTCCATCTAAATGCTGTTCCCTTAGAGATTTTACACATTGTGTTTGTTGATAACCTATTATTATTTGCAAGCGCTGATGTTGTTTCCATGCGCATGTTGACATACAAATTGGATCGGTTTTCAATGATTTCTGGACTTGCTATTAACCATCAAAAAAGCAATATTTTCCTTGCAGGTGTATTTAAAATAAGGTGAGAGTAGAATACTGCATGATATTGGTTCTGCTGAAGGTAATTTACCAATTAAATATTTTGGGGTTCCCTTATTTGCTGGTAAGATTTCTCATAATCATTGCGAAGAACTGCTTGATAAATTAGCAGCTAGAGTGAGACACGGGGTTCTTACAAATTGTCCTATGCTGGGAGGTTAGATATTGTCAAGTCTATTCTTGGCATGCATTCATACTAATCTAGTATGTAGATTTTACCTAAGAGGACTATTAGGAAGATTGATAGCATTTGTTCTAAATTTGTCCGGGGATCGAAAAACGCATTTCGATCACTGCTTGGAATGCAATGTGTTTGCCTAAAAACAGAGGAAGTCTGGGATTGGTTTGTGCACAGCATTGGAATAAGATGATAGTGATAAAAAATCTATGGGCAATTCGTAAGAAACGAGATCTTCTGTGGATCAAATGCCTTCATGGCCATTATTTGAAGCATGCTGATGACTAGAGGATTCAATCAAGAGTTCGGAAAAAGCTCTTGCAAATTAGAGATCTGCTTATTCTATAAAATAGAGTTTTGTTGATTCTATGTTACGTTCCATATCTACTTGGATGGTTGGTGGAAAGTTTTCAATGTCTATGGCATATTTTTAAACTTTTTGTCATGATTTTCCCCTTATGAATTGGACAAACACAGTATGGTGTCATCCTTTTTTTTACCAAGGCATGCTTTTATTTTATGGATGGCTATGTGGAAGAGACTTTTGACTTGGAACAGATTGGTGGACGTGGAGATTATTCAGGCTAGTCTATATATTTGTGCAATCAGAATGAAGAGGACGTTGAGCATATTTTCTTTCATTGCCTTGTCTCTGCTCTGATATGGAAGGAGATAGTAACTTGATTTGGATATCAGACGGCTACGATGTGGACTGATGAAAATGAGTGGTCCTGTGCAAGGATAAAGGAAGAACTACGAGGAAAAAAGTTATGTATTAATTAGGGGTCACATTCTGTATTAACCCCTCAAATTAGAACAATGGATGGAAAGTTGTGAGAGATTGACATGTTATGAGTGATCTTTGTATTCGTACCTAAACTTTGTGGGTTTTGCATGTACTTTAATAAAGAAATAATAATAATAATAATAACATGTATATTTTTTCATATTCGTTTGCTTAATTATGGTTAATTTGATTATAAAATCTAAAATTTATTGTGCATAGTTTAAGGAACGATATTAATTCAAATAAAATTTAAAAATATATCATGTATTCTTTTGCATATTCAATAACTTAACTATGGTTAGTTTTGATTACAAAATCTAAAATTTATTGTACATGATTTAAGAAACGATATTAGATCAAATAAAATTTAAAAATATGTCATGTATTCTTTTGCATATTTGTTTACTTAATTATGGTTAGTTTTGATTATAAAAATCTAAAATTTACCGTGCATGATTTAAGGAATAGTATTAAATCAATTAAAATTTGAAAATATTCCATGTATTTGTTTGCATATTCGTTTTACTTAATTAAAGTTAGTTTTTATTATAAGATCTAAAAATAGAAAAAATGAAAAGAAAAGAAAATTCCACATGTTGTTTTTCTGGTGTGTTTAGATTCTAGCGAGCAATTAGACGAGGATGACACGCGTTAGAAAAATTTGTGAAGGAAAAAGATGACGTGTCATGATGTGGAGTGTTTAAAGTCATTTGATGTTACTTTTTAAAGTATACCCTAATATATATAATAATATATATAGGATAATACAAAATATAAATCAAACTATAAAGTCACTTTACAAATAATCGGATCAAAACTCAGCCATTTTTTTTTGTAAATGAAAAATTTTATTCATCAACCAATATGTAAAGAGTATGTACATCAAAAATCTCATCACATTTGTGAGATAACAAAATTTGTAACTAAAGCTCAATGAAAATCTTTGTTTGAGCTAGAACACAGTATTTTTACTCTTCATATTGACTCTTCAACAAAAAACACAACCTGAAGACAGATATCAGGTGTGTACAACCTGTACATGATTTCCTGAATAGCAGAGATCCAGAGATCAGACCATGAGCCAAATACTCCTCCTATGAACTCCACGTTGAAAGACAACCACAACTAGTTTTCTGCTCCTGCTGTGCCTATAAGGAAATCAACCAGTTTTTGTTATCCCTAGGTAATTCACTGTTAAGAACTACTGTTAGTAATTCCAATTTGATGCATTTGATGAGTTGCTCAACAGTTTTGGATTTCTATTTAAAAATTCTCCCATTGCATTCCAACCATATATTGTAGATAGAGGAGGTGAGAGTCATCCTTTTAACATTGATCTTGAAAGCTTTTCTCCTTCGGTTAGCTTCATACCAGTTCATCAATAGATTCCAATCACAACTATTCCAACTGAATTGTAACCAATTCATAACTCGATTCCAGACATCACTCGAAAACTTGCATTCAAAAAACAGGTGGTTTCTAGTTTCAGCTTCTGAACCTGCACATAACAGACATTGGTTGGATTGGATGACCCTTCTTCTCAGCAACTTATCTTGAGTTAACAGTCTATCTTGGACTGCTAACCAAGAGATGAAAGAGTGCTTGGGGTAATTTAGGCTCCCCCAGATTGTTATATTCCATGACACTTTATTTGTAGTGGGGATTAAGGCATGATATAATTCTGACAGGATGATTTTAGAGTCCTTGCAACAGGAGCTGATTAAGCTTATTAGATTTTCCTCTCCTCCACAATAATCCTTAGCTTTATTTCTGATTTTCAGCAGCCGTTTCCATAACCAGGAATCACTTTTTTTTTTTCTACCTGTCATATTTTGTTAGAGCAATGTTTGTAACCCTAAACGATGCCAGAGTTGTTCTACCGCCAGGACCAGAACTGAAATGATCATGACAAATAGAATTTTATTTTCATGAGCAATAAAAACCACTGCAGTATAATATATAACCAAATGTCCTACTTTACAAAATATCATGCATGAACTGAACAAAACAAACTGGATATATTCTACGGAACAAATCAAAACCGTACACAAGCCATATATTATGTGTGATATTAGATACAACACTTATAAGCACCACAAATTTTAACTTCGCCAGGCACCTCGGTTGCCTCTTATTCCAATCTACAAATATCACAAACTTCCACATACTTAAACCTAAACCAAAAACACACAACGTAACACAAAATTTGTACAATAACACCACAAACGAACGCAACCAACATCAAGAGACACCTCCCCTCAAATCTTTTAGTAAACAACTCTCCTCTGTCCACCCCAACTTTCCTCAAACAAGTCTAAGATTTGATCTTCCACCACCTTCTTCACTTCCTTCTCCACTAACTCTTCTCCAAATTTCTCTTCACCCATCCTCTCATTCCCCATTCCCATCTTCTCCAACTCTCCAATAATATCCTTGCACGTCTCCTCGACCTCCTTTATTTCCTCCTCCATCTTCTTACTCAACTTCTTCTCCTCCCCAAACTCCTCCACACTAAGTATCTCACCACCATTTTCTGCCTCATCTTTCGGCACAACAACCATCTTCTTCTCTTGTACGTCACACTTTATATCAAGCATCATCCGGTCCTTATCATGACCATATTCCCAAGATGTAGTGCTTCCTATTTTGGACAACATTGGCTCAATAAGAGAAACTAGGGTTTCAATGGCTTCATCATACCATTTTGGGAAAGACTCGGGAAGGAGGGCGAGCTCGTTGACCATGGAGAAGAGGTAGGAGGATGGAGGGAATAGAGTCATGGTGAAGTCCTCGAGTGAGAGGATGCGGTCATCGATGTAGGAGAGGAGGGAGAGGTATCGGTTTTCTAAGGGGTAGATGATGGGGGCTGTGAATGAGGCTAGGGTTTTGGTTATGGAGCCGAGAGGACTGGGGGAATTTTCTGCTTGTTGGTACGTTTTATGGGCTATGGTTAAGAGAGAAGTTGCCCAGTTGTGGAGGAGACGTGGCCTTGGATTGCTCATGATTGAATTTGATATTGAAGCCTGTAATCCATGTAGAAAACAATAGATGAAGGGTATATCAATTTCATGTAGATCTATGTGAGAAAAAAATACAGAAAAATATCAGAATTAAATAAGAAGCAAAATACAAGTATAAGGCGTCTTGAGTACATAAAGCATTAATAATCGCACATAGAGCCCCTGCATTATTGGTGTTTTGAACTTACTACCCTATAGTTAGTATCATTGTTGCAGATAGACCATCGGCGTTAATTTTTTTGACTCTTCCACTGTTGATGAAAATTATGGTAGATATTACCCCTTAGCTGAAATTAGTAGTCTATCTGAGGATAACAGTGGGCTAAATACCCATATTGGTATTTTAATTCAACCCCATTTCCCAACAAGGTATTTTAATTAGGAAATTCGGCGATAAGACATTTTAATTGAATAAAATTACCATTTAGGTCCTTTTTCTCGTCGGCGGCCACTTTTCCGGCGAGAACTCATCACGTGCGTTGCACGTGGGGGCTTAATCTGTGTTTAAGATGCTGATTTAGGTCTGTTTTCTGACGTGGCAGGGAATTAACTCTCTCTCTCTCTCTCTGCACCCCTGACCGCCCAGCCCCCTCAACCACGCACTGCCTCCGCCTGATCTCCAGCTCGTCGCTTTCCAACTGCCGAAACCCCTGAGCTCCGCCCTCAACTCCTCCGGCGCCCCAAGCTCTCCCTCTCTCCTCCCACTACACCAGCCTCCCCTTGTTCAAGTTGTTCCTGATCCAACCTCCGTTCGTCGCCTCGTCGACCAAGGAAACCAACACGCTGCTCAGGAAGAACCCCAGCGCCAGCGTCGTCAGAAACAGGCCCGTGCTCATCGACTTCATCCTCTCCGGTCCGGAGCCTCTCTGATGAAAAACTCCAGCTGCCCAACGTAAGCAAAGGCCTCGCCGGTGCCCACCAGGAAGTACTGAGGAACAAGCCAGAAACAGCTGATCTTTACGCCGCGCTCGACCTAAAACCGCCTCCTCTTGTTCTCAACGACCGCGGACGTAGCCATTGCCAGCATTCCGAACACGAGCCCAATGGCGACGCGCTGGAGGCTGGTCATGCCTTGAACGTTGTGCGTGAACTTGCGGGCGAAGGGGATGAGGAGTCTTACGTTGAGAGAAGTTATCAGGAGGATCGTGAGGAAGAGGAAGACGGAGAGCGAACCTGAGAATGAGGGGAAGAAGATGAGAAAGAGAGAGAGAGAGAGAGAGAGAGAGAGAGAGAGAGAAGAGAGAGAGAGTTAATTCCCTGCCACGTCAGAAAACAGACCTAAATCAGCATCTTAAACACAGATTAATCCCCCACGTGCAACGCACGTGATGAGTTTTCGCCGGAAAAGTGGCCGCCGACGAGAAAAAGGACCTAAATGGTAATTTTATTCAATTAAAATGTCTTATCGCCGAATTTCCTAATTAAAATACCTTGTTGGGAAATAGGGTTGAATTAAAATACCAATATGGGTATTTAGCCGATAACAGTGCAAAAAAAAAACCTAGGGTATATCTTCATCTGCAACAACTATGTGGGTAGTATGTTCTTGTTGGGGATGCACCCCCCCGATGCGATTTGGAAATAGAGATTTGTGAGAGAGAGATAGAGAAAAACACAATCATAAACACACAAGATTTACGTGGTTCGCTTTTCAATGTGAGAAACTACGTCCACGGCCGTCGCAGGAGAAAATTTTATTATTTTCGTCTTAATTACATCATGCACTAATCAACTTTTTTATAGATATAAGGGTATTACAAACAGGAATAGGAAACGGATCAAAAAACAAACTGGGCCAAAACCCGACTCGCGGTCGACTGCGCAGCTGCTCAAAATCCAGAAAAGTCTCTGGACTTTTGACGGTTGATCACTGCGCCACTCGCGGTTGACGCGATGAGGTCTGCTGCTGATGGTTTCTCTCTGGACTTTTGGCGGTCGACCGTCGCACCACTCACGCGTCAACCGTGAAAACGCTAGAAGCCCAAGAAGTCTCAGGAGCTTTGGCGGTCGACCCGCTGCGTCATGCGCGGTCGACCGCTGCGTCATGCGCGGTCGACCGCGATGAACTTCTGACCTGTGCACCCTTGCTGTGCACGTATGCTCATGCGCGGCCGACCGTGATCCTGTCAAATTGAGTTCTTCGTCGTTTTGCTTGAACTTCATCGCCGTTGACCCGATTCCTTCAACTTTTTCTGTTTCCTCTTCAATCTGAAGTATAGGGAAAGTCTGATAGTTAGGCTTCACATATCCTAACAATCTCTCACTTGGAGACTAACTATCAATCTCTATCATCTCTCTCTGCGACGACGACCTCCATATCATCAAGTACTGAGGCCAACTGAAGTTGAACACAACTTCAGTTTGTCCGTAGTGACAACCTGTACTGAGGCCAACTGAAGTTGAACACAACTTCAGTTTGTCCGTAGTGACAACCTTAGTAAGCATATCAGCTGGGTTCTTGCTTCCTTGAATCTTCACAAGTTCTAACATGTCCTCGTCCAACGCTGATCTTATGAAGTGATAATAGACTTGTATGTGTTTGGTCCTTGCATGAAAAGCTGGGTTCTTCGTCAAATAAATTGCGCTCTGGCTATCACAGTGTAAGACATTCTTTTCACTTTTCTGTCCCAACTCCTCCAAGAAACCTTACAATCATATCATCTCCTTAATTTCCTCTGTCACAACAACATATTCATCCTCTGTCGTTGATAAAGTAACGATCTTCTGTAACTGAGAAACCCAACTAATAGCTGTAGAGTCCAAAGTGAACACGTATCCTGCAGTGCTCCTTCTCTGGTCTATCTCACCAACATAGTCTGCATCAACAAAACCCTGCAGAACTAACTTACTTCTCTTGAAGCATAAACATTCTTCTATTATGCCTCGTAGGTACCTTAGAATCCACTTTACTGCTTCCCAATGCTGCTCTCCTGGATCTGACATGAATATGCTCACAGCTCCCACTGTATGGGCAATGTCAGGTCTCGTGCATACCATGGCGTACATGAGGCTTCCAATGGCTGAAGCATATGGAATCTTAGCCATGTAGTCTTTTTCTTCATCAGTCTCAGGGCACTGCTCCTTAGTCAATTTGAAATGACTAGCTAACAGTGTGCTAACGGCCTTAGCACCACTCATCCCGAATCTCTTAAACACCCGCCTAATGTATTCGCATAGCCATAGTATGCCCAAGAGCTTGTCTCTACTGATCTTCATCCCCAATATCTGCTTCACTGCGCCTAAATCCTTTATGTCAAACTCACACTAGTAGAAAAATGAGCAACCTAGACGGAAATTTTCGTCTAGGTTGCTCTATGTTCCGTCTAGATTGGTTTACCTAGACGGAAATCCGTCTAGTTTGCTCAATCTAGAATATTTCCGTCTAGATTGTCACAAACTAGACGGAATTCCGTCTAGGTTGCTAATCTAGACGGAAAGCAACCTAGACGGTTTTTGTAATTTCCGTCTAGGTTAGCAACCTAGACGGAATTCCGTCTAGGTTGACAACGAAGGAAAACCGTCTAGGTTGGTTCAACCTAGACGGAAAACCATCTAGGTTGCACCAACCTAGATGATTTTTCGTCTAGGTTGTAGTAAAACCAATCTAGATGGATTTCTGTCTAGGTTACGGCAACTGCTTCTTCAGCTTCTTGATCTCTCTCATGTCTGAACCGGCTACTAGCATCTCGTCGACATATAAAAGTAGAATTATATAACTGTTGTCAAACTCCTTGACGAAGCAACAATGATCAGCATTGCACCTGGAGTACCCGTTCCTGTGCATGAATCCATCGAACATTTTATACTATTGCCTTGGAGCTTGTTTCAGACCATACAAGCTCTTCTTCAATCTGCACACCATCTTCTCTTTGCCCTTCTGAGTAAACCCCTCTGGCTGCTGCATATATATCTCTTCCTCTAGGTCACCGTACGGAGGAAAGCTGTCTTTACATCTAGCTACTCGAGATGTAGATCTTCAGCTACAACAATACTCAAGACTGTTCTGATGGTAGTCAGTTTGACTACAGGAAAGAAGATCTCTGTGTAGTCAACTCCTTCTCTCTGCTAAAATCCTTTCACCACCAATCTAGCCTTGTATCTCTTGGAACCATCATGTTCCTCCTTAATTCTGTACACCCATTTGTTGCTCAAGGCCTTCTTCCCCGCTGGTAGCTTTGCAAGTTCCCATGTCTTGTTGGTGTTCAAGGATTTTATTTCATCTTTCATAGCAAGCTCCCACTTACTCGCATCATCCACTTGAAGTGCCTCATCATAAATTTTTGGCTCTCCACCGTCACTCAGTAGCAGGTAGTTCAGATGACCTCTGGGTTGTAGTGATGGATACTTCGGATTAGGCTTGGGGACTCTTGCTGACCGCCTCAACTCTCTAACGGACGAAACAGGCTCTCCATCTTCATTTGCCTCCTCTGAGGTAGTCTCATCCATCAACTCTTCTTCTGCTTCTTCTTCATCAGAACTGGCTTCGGAATTACCTCCATCTGAGGCATCATCTGACTCGAAGTATGTGGGATCAGACTACACCGAACTAGTGGACTGAACGACATCACGATCTTTGCAGAGGACTGTTTCATTAAAGACCACATCCCTGCTTCTGATGATTTTCTTGTTCTGCTCATCCCAGAACTTGTAGCAAAACTCATCACCACCATAGTCAATAAAGAAACATTTCAATGATTTAGGATCAAGCTTGTTTCTTGCATGATCACTCAGATGAACATATGAAACACATCCAAATACTCTCAGGTGACAAAGATTTACCTGTTTTCCACTCCATACTTCTTCAGGTAATTTGTGGTCTAAAGGCACTGATGGTCCCCGATTGATCAAGTAGACAGCTGTGTTGACTGCTTCTGCCCAGAATTGCTTTGGAAGTCCTGCTTGTAAACACATGCTTTTGGCTATCTCGGTCAACGTTCTGTTCATCCGTTCTGCTATGCCATTCTGCTGTGGTGTACCTGGCACTGTCCTCTCCAATCTGATGCCACTGTCATAACAGAACCTCTTGAACTCTGAATCTTCATACTTGCCTCCATTGTCTGAACGAAGCTTCTTTATCTTCAAACCGGTTTCGTTCTCTACCATAGCCTTCCATCTCTTAAAGACTTCAAACACTTCTGATTTGTGTTTCATGAAATAGACCCAAGTCTTCCTCGAGTGATCATCTATGAAGGTCACAAAATATAACCTTCCACCAGTGGATTGTACCGATGCTGGACCCCACACATCTGTGTGAACTAGCTCAAGCTTCTCTTCTTTAGGAGTTCTGCCAACCCTTTTGAAGCTTATTCTCTTTTGTTTCCCAAGAATATAGCTTTCACATAAGTCAATGTCAGCCGACCTCAAACCTAGTAACTTCCCATTCGACTGCATAACCTTCAGGCCTTTGCTACTCATGTGACCAAGCCTCTGGTACCACAAATTTGGGTCTTCCTTACTTTCAGCCACTACAATGGAACTACGTGCATCTATCGTTATGTAGAGAGACCCAGTCTTAGTACCACGGGCAACAACCATGGATCCCTTTGTGACCTTCCACGTTTCACATGCGAAGGTTGATACATATCCCTCTTTCGCCAATTGTCCTATGGAAATCAGATTCTTCCTCAAACTAGGAACATTTCTCACATCACTCAGCTTCCATGTAGACCATTTGAGTTTGATCTGCATGACTCCTTTGCCAACAATATCATAGGGCTGATCATCACCAAGAAGACTTTTCCTAGATTTCCTAAAACATAGTTCTCAAATAAATCTCTATTTGAGGTAGCATGAAACGAAGCTCCTGAATCTAGTAGCCACAACTCAGTCTTGCTCTCCAACGAGCAGATTAGGGCATCATCTGATTCTCCTGAGGCCACGTTCGCTTCAGTCTTGTTCTCCTTGTCCTTCTTGGGTTCTCGGCACTAATTCTCATAGTGGCCAAACTTGCCACAATTCCATCTTGTTCTCCTTGTCCTTCTTGGGTTCTCGGCACTAATTCTCATAGTGGCCAAACTTGCCACAATTCCAACAGTCAATCTCCTTCTTGTTCTTGCAATTTTTGGACTTTGACCTTCCGTTCCTCGAGTTAGGTCTTCCTCGGCTATTCCCTCTATTTATGTTTCTATTTCTATCTCTGCTCTCAAAATTCAAATGCCAACCCTGAATTAGAAATTCCTTCCTCTTGTCTTCTAATCTCCTCAATCATAATCATGTCCACCACCTCTGAAAACTTCAGTTTTGATTTACCACATAATCCGCTAATTGAAATAACAATACCCTTCCAACTGTCGGGTAATTGACCAAGTATCAAGAGGGCTTGGATTTCATCATCAAATTGAATATTGACCGAGTTTAATTGATCCGTGGTCTCATTGAACTCGTTCAGGTGTTCCTTGAATTTCTGGCTCTCGGACATCCTCAAATTAAACAACTTTTAATGAGATGTACCTTATTCGCCGCAGAGGGCTGCTCATACATACTGGACAACGCCGTCATGAGATCCGCCGTCGTATTCTGATTCTTGATGTTGAACGCTACTGATTTCGACAAGGTCAACCTGATCGCTCCAAGGGTCTTTTGATCCAATAGCTTCCACTCCACATCCTTCATATCCGCCGGCTTCTCTCCCAAATGTAGGTATAAATCCTTCTGATAGAGATAATCTTCCATCTGCATCTTCCAGAACCCGAAGTTTGTTCCATCAAACTTCTCAATCTTGGATGTTTCCTTCTCAGATCCCATGTTTCTGATCTCAAATCGCCCGCGCCGAACCTGGTCGCTCTGATACCACTTGTTGGTGATGCACAACCCCCCTGATACGATTTAGAAATAGAGATTTGGGAGAGAGAGAGAGAGAGAAACACAATCACAAACACACAAAATTTACGTGGTTCGCTTCTCAATGTGAGAAACTACGTCCACGGCCGCCGCACGAAAAAATTTCACTATTTTCATCTTAATTACATCATACCCTAATCAACCCTTTTATAGATATAAGGGCATTACAAACAGGAATAGGAAACGGATCAAAAAACAAATTGGGCCAAAACCCGACTCGTTGTAATAGGAAACGGATCATAAAACAAACTAGGCCAAAACCCGACTCGCGATCGACCTCCGCGCCACTCGCGGTCGACCGCACAGCTGCTCAAAATCTAGAAAAGTCTCTGGACTTTTGGCAGTCGACCGTAGCGCCACACGCGGTCGACCGCGACGAGGCCTGCTGCTGATGGTTGCTCTCTGGACTTTTGGCGGGTGACCGCCACGCCACTCGTGGTCGACCGTGACGAAGACTGTAACTCCTAGTTGCTCTCGGGATTCCGCCACGCCATGCGCAGTCGACCGCGATGAACTTCTGACCAATGCACCCTTGCTGTGCACGTATGCGGTCGACCGCCGCGCCATGCACGGTCGACCGTGATCCTGTCAAACTGAGTTTTTCGTTGTTTTGCTTGAACTTCATCGCCGTTGACCCGGTTCCTTCAACTTCATCTGTTTCCTCTTCAATCTGAAGTATAGGGCAAGTCTGATAGTTAGGCTTCACATATCCTAATAGTTCTAAAGAAAAATACTGCAGGAGGGTCCATGTGCCATTAACCTGTACAAATTGAAAAAACTTCCAACTCTAATACCAAATATAATCTAAATCTCACATGTACATATGTAGAGATTGTACTTTCCCACTCTATATATAGTCATATGCTATTAAAAGTACTCTACCAAGATTATGACTAATCAAAGGAAGGGGTTAAGGATAGTTAACCCGAGCAAGGAAAATCAAGGACGGTTTTATGATTTGTCTCTATGCGGTTCATATGGGATGCTTGGTTCATATGGGATGCTTGGAACGATTTAGTTCTGGAAAAATTATTTTTTAAAAACCCTAACCTAGCTCCCAAACGGTTGAGCCCGTTTGGGCTAAAATATCCCAAACTGTTTAACCCGTTTGGGAGCTCTGTTTGGGACTTTTCAATCATCCAAACGGTTTTAACCGTTTGGGATATATTAGCCCAAACGGTGTTGACCGTTTGGACTATTTCGACTTGTCCAAACGGTTCTTGGAACCGTTTGGACAGATCCATTTTGTACTAGGCCTAGATTTCAAAAACAAAGGCACCCAGGGTTTCCAACTTGAAAGCGAGGAGAGGACTTGCATGCATTTTCATTAGTTACGTGGACGCATGGGTTGCATCCTTCGTGTCAATATTAATGAATATCTAGATACGTGTATCTATTAAACTAATTTATTAGCACTTGCATTTCTTAAACTCATGGTTGGGACAAATTGGGGCCAAGTGAGAAAATTGTTCCAATGGAATAATTTTATCCCTTTGGGATATTTTGAGTGGGGTAAAATTGGATAAGTGGGATAATGGGACAACTTGAGCATTTGATTTGACAATTCATATGAGATAATTGATGATGTGACACATTATTAAAATATAATATTATCTATTAATTACTTCTAAATTAACTTATCCAATTGGTTTAGTATATTATTATAATATAAACATTATTTACTTTAAATTAAAATATAATATGTTGTACTATAATTACTAATTAATATTATTAATTATTATATTACATTATATTATATTATATTGCTATACTATATAATAATTAATATAATATATTATTTTATTTATGCAAACATATAATATGTTATACTATAATTACTAATTAATATTATTAGTTATTATGTTACATTATATTAGTATGCTACATTATATACTAATTGATATAATATATGAACAATATAATTAATATAATACTTTAATAATATATTATTTAATTTAATATATTATAATATAGTATCATATGATATAATGTACTTTATAAAATATTATAATATTTTATTTTATTCAATATAATATTTTTTAAAATTTTATATTAAAATTAAAATTATATATATATATATTACAATAATATATATTAAAAGGTATCATGTTATAGTATAATATATTATATTATTTCAAACTATAGTATTATATTATATTATATCATAATATTTTACTAATATTAGTAATTATTATATTATATTATAATAGTATGTCATATATATAATAACTATAATAATATTTTATAAATTAATTATATAATATGCTAATTTAATATATATTGATATATAGAGGTCATAGGTTTAAAATTTACCAGATAATATTATTATTAATGCTTTTTATTCAATATAATATTGTTTAAAATACTTATATTAATAATTAAAGTATGATTATGTGATTAATATTATATGTGTGTATGAAGTACTATTTATATAAATATATACGGCTAATGTATATAGTACAATAATAATTTATTATATGTATATAATAAATATATCACATAACATGGTTTATATTATAATATATTTTATAAATTAATGTAAATATACTAACATATTTATTAATTTTAATCATGTTATATTATATATTATACTATATATTATTATTGGTTAATATAATATCACACTATAATTATATTGTATCATATATATATCAAACTACAATTATGTACATTACTATATATATATAATAGTATATATATTATTATATATTATATATATATATATATATATATATAGTATATATATATATATATATATATATATATATAATATATAATATTATTATATATATATATATTAGATGCACAATTACACATAATATTATATATTAGAAGGTTATCATGTTATAGTATAATATATTATATTGTTATTAAACTATAGTTTATATTATATTATATCATAATATTTTCATTATTATAATTATTATATTATTTTATAATAGTATTGTCATATATAAATAACTGATATAATATTAAACTAATGATTTAATTATAATATCTAATTTAATATTTAGAATAGAGTCATGTTAGGTTAAAATTTACCGCATAAATTATTATTAATGCTTTTTATTCAACTATTGAATATTGTTAAATACTATATTGATAATTAAAATTTATTAGTATAGATATTATATGATAGTAATTATAAAAACTATAGCTAAAGTGTAGTTATATTTAGTACAATAATAAATTTATTATATTAATATAAATAATATAATCACATAAATGGTTTACTATTATAATATATTTTATAATTAAATGTAATTCACTACATATTGTTAATTCAATAATATGTATTATATATGTATACTATATTAATTATATTGGTTTTAATATAATACACTATAAATATTAATTGATACATATTAATATCAACTACAATTAATATAAATATATTATATTATACTCTATTTATTAAAATATTTAATTAATTGTGTCTATTATATAATATAGTATGTGATATTGCATAATAATATATAATAAATATCATAAAATAAATTATACATATAAATTAAACTATAATAATATTTTATTTTATTACATGATAATATAATATAATATATTGAATATATTATTACTTTATATTTTATATATCATTTCATATATTTATAATATAATTAGCATGTATTAGTTAAGTAATACAAAAATGTTTGAAAATTATCTCAATTACCTTCAAAGTGGAACAAATTTGTTCCAATATAGAGGATGGAGAAAATTTTTACTATTAGAATAATTTTTGTGTATGAGTGGGTAATTTTATCCCAAGTGGTGAAACTGTCTCACTAGTGTTCCAAAAAACTAATAACACAAAAAATTAATATCCTTGTTCTATTATGCCAATGAATGAAATGGAATCCCCAAAATTATCCCATTATCCCCCCAAATGTCTCAATGAATAACCCACCCTTAGAGTATCCTAACAGAAGTGATGACTAAATTGTGATTGTTGTGATAATTCGTAAATGGAAGTTAGACATCGGCGATTTTGAAATATTTGTCGGTTCAATGATGAGGATGATAAAGAAGCATCTATGTCCTTTGCAACTTTAATTGGCAATTTATAACTTTAGAAAAGATCATAATAAATCTATGAGCCCCAACCACAAGTAAGAAGCTAAATCAAACTCCAAATCCATGAACCCAGTTACACTATATACGGAAATACCCAAATAACTAAAAGAATACAAAATTGCACACTAAAACTAAAATTTTGGTCTAAATCCACAAAATCAAAACCTTTTCTTGGAAATGCTCTAGGGTAGATCGAGAAAACACTAATGTGGATTGAAATTTAGTTTAAGAGGAAAAAGATAATTTTTTTATTAAAATAAATTGTGGAAGTTCATATAAAGATGACCATGAAATGGTTGTGTAGAGGGAAAGTGAAATATCTAGGGGAAGAATACATGCGGAAGGGTAAAATGGGAAAATAAATTTCTCATACATACCCGTGACTTAAATACTATGGGTACAGGGGTCTGCGCTAATGAAAGAATAATTCAGGGGGTTTTTGGCTTTTGATTTTCTAATTGGGGGCTGAAGACTTTGCTTCTAAAATCTAGGGGGTTGAAGGTAATTTTCCCTTTAGTTTTCAACCATAATCCTTGGTCTTCTGATTTGGTGATAGATAAGGTTAAGTTACATGCATATTCTTTGCTGGAATTGAAGTTACTTTTTCTTCCTATTGAGCTCAGGAATTAGTTTCTAGCCTACAACCTTCTTGACATGTACGTAAATTTACCAGGGGTATTTTTTTTGTTGTAATGCAATATTTGGGTGCCGGTGTATGTTTTGCTTTCCTCCTCTCGAACTTTGTTTCTTTCTAATGAAAGTATATTTGTTGAAAGTATATTTGGTGTGTTTGATCCCGAAAGTAGACCATCCAGAGTTTGCCTCCCAATTTCGGCCTATTTCATTATGCAATGTCTCAATCAAACTAATTTCTAAGGTGATCGTCAACCGCCTTCGTCCTCTTCTCAAAGATATTATATCACCGACTCAGAGCAGCTTCATTCTAGATAGGGCACTATGGATAACATTGTAGTAATTCAAGAAGTCATGCATTCTTTGATGCATAAGAAGGGCAAGCTCAGGGCCATGGTTATGAAGATTGATCTAGAAAAAGCTTATGATCGGATTAGTTGGGAGTTCTTGTGGTGGGTTCTTATGGATCTTGACCTTCCTTCCGCTCTTATCTCACTTATAATGTTTTGTATTTCTTCTACTGAAATGAATTTACTTTGGAATAGGGAATGACCTCATACTTCAAGCCTTCAAGAGGACTGCGACAAGGTGACCCTCTTTCCCCATATTTATTTGTGCCATATTTGAATAAACTGTCATTAATGATTGAAGCGGAAGTGATGAAGGGTGTGTGGAAACCGTTCCTTGCATCACGTGGGGGACCCCCATTATCGCATCTCATGTTTGCGGATGATCTAATTATTATGGGTGAAGCTTCAGTGGAGCAGTGTCAAGCTATGATGAAGTGCCTCAATAATTTTTGTAAATTTTTAGGTGAGAAAATTAACCTAGCTAAGTCTTGTTTTATCACCTCTCCTAATGTTGCTAGGTCCATGGTGAATAATATACAGTCAAGCTCGGGTATTTTGCACTGTACTGATTTGGGTATGTATTTGGGTGTCCCATTACACATTCAGAAGGTGCATACTCGAACCTACGACCATATCCTCCATAAGATAAAGATGAAGCTTGCATCCTGGAAAGCCAAACACTTGTTACTCGCCGGTAGAGCCACTTTAGTCCAATCGATCACTAGCACGATTGCAACATATACTATGCAGACCTCGAAACTACCTTTGTCGGTGGAAAAAGGAGATCTTGATTCTTTGAACAAAGATTTTTTATGGGGTTCTACAAATGAGAGGAAGAAAGTGGCGTTGATGAAATGGGACAATTTTTGTAAACCGAAGGAAGTTGGTGGGCTGAGTATTCGTCGAACACATTCCATGAATATGGTTCTTCTCTCCAAGCTTGGATGGCGATTGGAACAGGGTGACGAGAGTCTCTGGGCACGCGTTCTTCGATCGAAGTATTGAAAGGGAGCTCCTTCCTCTCATTTGTCGTTAAGCCTGCTTCTTCCCATATATGGCACAACATCGCTGCAAGCAAACCTCTGGTTCGTATGGGTTGCCCTCGGGTCATTAGAAATGGTAAGGCCACACGGTTCTAATCAGACTCCTAGTTAGGGAATAAACCACTGGTGGAAGTCTTGGGTGAGGAGAGTTCACACAGTCGAGAGGATCTAACAGTCCACGACTTCCTTCAACATAAGCATGATTTTGGCAGCCTCATTCAAGCTCTACCCATAGTCTTCAAAATGATCTAAGACTGCTCATGCCTGACATGAGTCATGAAGATAAAATTGTGTGTGGGGGTACTCCGACGGGTGTCTTTACTATGGGTTCTGCCTACAGATTATTGCTTGGGACATCTCGTTTGGAGGGGCAATGATACCTAGTTTGGAAGCCAAACTTACCACCTCGGATCAAACACTTCATGTGGCTTGTGATGCACAATAAGGTGCTTACAAGGGAGGCATGCTTTCAAAGGAATATTACTTGTTCAGCAACTTGTCTGCGTTGTGGTTTTGCTACAGAAAACATCTTGCATCTGATACGGGATTGTAATTACTCTCTTTCCATCTAGTCCTATTAGTTGAATGAAAGGAGATTGGAGAAGTTTATCGCTCTTGACTTGAAGGATTGGTTGCGATTTAACCTCTCCAACTCAAACTTTCTTGTCGGCAACAACATCCCTTTGAATGAGTTATTTTGTTTTGTGTGTTGGTATATATGGAAGTGGCGAAATGGTTCTATTTTGCACCTGATTTTGTTTGGCCGTCTAATACTTTTGGTATTATCATGTCCAATGTTTTAGAGTATAGGTGTCTACGTGAGGTGCCAAGTGTGGCTCTACCAAAGGAACTCAGGATGGTAGCATGGAGGGGGCCACCTAGAGGGTTTGTCAAGATTAATGTAGACGCAGCAGCACGAGGGACTCTAGGAGAGCTAGCCTTGGGTAGTCTTGCCCATAATGAGGAAGGATATTGGTGCTTTGGCTTCATACGACGGTTGGGATATGGGCATATTACCAAAGCAGAATTGTTTGCTATTTATCATGGCTTTGGAGTTGGCATGGGCGAGAGGCTTGCGAAATGTTATCATTGAATCAGACTCCTTATTAGCTGTTGATAAGGTGAATGGGGCTACCAATCCTACTGATCTTCTACATCAAGTGGTTCGGGCATGAAAAGAACTACTGCAACGTAGCTGGAATTGTTTTATGGTGCACATTTACCGTGAAGCTAATATGTGTACAGACTATTTAGCAGCATATGCTTATAATGGAGGTTTTGAAGTTGCCCAGTTGGATCACCCACCAGGCGAACTTCGGAAACTGTTACAGGAAGATATCATTGGTGTTGGTAGGCCTAGGGCTATTGTTGTATGATCTTAGCGGTCCATGACTGCTCAAATGTACCAAAAAAAGTATATTTGGTGAGGCAAAAAAATATAAAAATGAAAATAAAACAAAAATTAAAAATGAAAGAGCCCTATTACAGTTGAATTTACAGGGGAAAAGTTCAATGCATAAATATTGGCAGCCTGACTTTTACTTGTAACATCTACCTTGAAGATGACTTAGGGACCTTGGTAGCTGGATATAGTCATGTCATATTTATAGGGGAAAAAACCACCAAGAGCACCTGATAGCTAGATATAGTCACTTTGTATTTATAGGGGAAAAGCACCACCAAGAGCACTAGGTGCGCTCAACCTTCGGAGCATATAAGAGCATAAAGTTATAACCGTCAACTCTCACCAAATTACCAAAACCCTCGAGCTTTGATAGCAGGAACCTTTGACAACTTACATCCAATAAAAGTGTGCATTGATATGAAATTATCAAATTACTGAGCTTTACACTCTATGGATCAATCACTGTATATACATGCTTAAGGTTGCTTCCTAGAAAAATTTCCCATGTATATAATTTGATCTCTTGACATACTATCACATATATATGAAATATTGAAATATACTAAACCTTATCTTGTTTGTAATTTTCCCATTCCAGCTAGATCAAACCCAGGCCAATAGTCTAATCCAAACTCAATTACGACTCAATATGTGAAAATAAGCTAAGTTGATCCATGATAATCCACTAAAGTAGTACTATGAGGACTTTATGGAGAAAAGCTATCAAATTTTTAATAGGGTAAATCTAACAAGTTTTGCACATTTTAAGATTAATTAGCCTTTCCTAAGATTTATAAACTATAAGTAACTCTGCCTGGTTTGACATCACACGTTAAATTCATGCTTGCTCATGTCTATTTTTACATTTTTAACCATAAAATCCATTTTCCTACTTGCTTCGTATTCACCTAAGTCAGAGGTCCTTTCCTCACTCCTTTTATTAATTTTTATTTGTTCTGTTTTTTTAAAACATTTTGCAGACTTTTTGGGCACTTTGTCTGTGAAAATTTGGGGCTCCCGCTGTTTTGGGGATTAAGTGAAAAAAATCGAACATTTTGGGGGATTTCGTGACAAGCCCCAAAGTTTGTAGGTTAAGTGACATTCATAAAAGTTTAGGGGGGTTATCTCCAAATTGGGCAATTTTTTTAATTTTTCATCTTATTTTTGTTTTAGCCTTTTAGGCGTGGGTGGTTGGGCTGGGGAGCGGGGTGGTGGAACTGAGACTTCATTTTCTAATTATGTGGTTTCGCTAAATTTTGTCAGTACACGCTGACTTCACTTGAGATCCTGAAAAAAAAAAATTCACTTATGGCAGTTCACATAAAGGAAATTTATCGATTTAAAGTTCAAAATATTGGTTACTCTATATGCATTATCTGTTGCTAAATCCAATTAGTAAGGAAACATTCAACTACGTACAATCTCATCACTTTTTCGAGATGACAATAACATGCAAAATAGTATAAGAACACATGTAATCTTACCCTAGAAAATTTTGAGTGTTCTCACCATTAATCAATTCTCTACTATCTCTGTCCAACAAATTTGTTACACAATAACTTTGAGGGAGACAAGCACGCAAGATGCAAGCATAAAAATCCATCATTTTCACAATATATCCCACAAACTTGAAGAAACAAAAAAGGCAAAAAAAATAAAATTAATGGTTACCTTGGAGTTCCTTCAAGAATTGAGAAAGAGCTAGCTGATGGGAAATTGCATAATCAAATAAAGGAGAAGAATTGAAAAAAAAAAGTCTAAATTTGGATTTACGGTAGAGAGAAGAAAGGGAGAGACGATGGTTTGGCTTGAATTGTGGGGGACTGATGGTTATCTTAAGGAAGCTCCCGTTTTTGATGGGCATTGCAGAATTAGGACACTTGTCAACTGCTTAGGACCTTCTGTCTAAGAGTTACATGCAACCTTTCAACCTCAGCTGGACCCGAGGTGGCAAATTGGTCTCAATTTTAAGCAATCTGATAATTCTAAATATGGATATCTGGCTGATATATCAACACTTCAAAGCCACGATGAATATTATAGTTTTATATTATAATATATTAGAAAAATTATGTCAAGGTCCTAAATTTAAAGAATCAATATGACCCAGTCCCTTCTATTCTTTCCCATGTGCAATAGCCCTCAAAATTCAAGTTGAATAAGATTCAGCCCCTCCACATCAGCATACACACTTTGTATACTGTATTTCCCTAAAATTCTAAGTTTACCCTTCCTTTCATTCTTTCAATCTCAAAGAACCCATCATTTCTCTTCCCCGCTTTAAAAAACCTAACTTCCTCCTTGATCTCCTCCCCCATCTTCAAGCAAAGCCTCTCACCTCTGATCTCGTCTCCTTCTCAATACAATAACCAATATACAAAAAATAATAATAAATACATGATATTTACGTGGTTCAGAAAATTTGCCTACGGCCACGGGAGCCGCACAAAATAATTTCTTATTTAACCACAAGAAATTACAAACTTATAAAAAAAGAGAAGATCTCAAATTTGAGATCTCTCAATCAAAATAACGATTATTGTAGAATTGCTACAGTACTATATGTGATTTTTTTTTAAAAAAAATCACCACTCAATCTCTTCTCAAATATCAACGCAAGTCTTGAGAAATCGCCGCTGGAGACAAGCC
>NC_033797.1:62848169-62849088 GCF_001876935.1 Asparagus officinalis | reverse complement strand
AAGCCGCCACAGGATTTTTCTCCTCTGAAAATTTCGTGAGATGAAGCTTTAGTTTCTCATGAACAGGGTTCCCTTTTATAGGGAAACCTTAGGTCAAGGTTACGCTGGGAATCGGGTCCAGCAGGCGAGCTCCTCCACGCACAGGCGAGCTCCTCCATCAGGCGAGCTTCGGCGCACGCATCAGGCAAGCTCGAACTTCTACGCGCAGGCAAGCTCCACGCCAGGCGAGCTCCACGCCAGGCGGGCTCCATCCGCTCCAGCAGGCAAGCTCCGAGCTCCAGCCCACAGCAGTCGAGCTCTATACCAGGTTCGTTCTCTTCAATTCTCCATCTCGTACATCATTTGATAAACCTCAAATTTTGGACGAACACCAGAAGAACACCACAAACGCCAACCAAGACAAAACCAGGTCAAACCAGCTGCACCATTATACCATGGCTGCCTACGTACTCTCTAACCGGTATCAAGCTAATCGTAATTCTGCACATTGCCTTCTTGGACAGATCAACATGGGCTGATATGAAGCAAGTCTAAGCAATGCTGAAGCTTGCTACATGTCACTACCTTGGTTAACATGTCTGCTGGCACTAGTAGAAAATCGACCAAACTAGACGGAACAATCTAGACGGAAAAAAATTCCGCCTAATTTGGAGCAAACTAGATGAAAAATTTCCGTCTAGATTGTTCCGTCTAGTTTGGATCAAACTAGACGGAAAATTCCGTCTAGTTTGACAAACGAGACAGGACAGTCAACCTAGACTGAATTCCGTCTAGGTTGCTCCAACCTAGACAGAAATTCCGTCTAGGTTGACTAGTCAACCTAGACGGAAATTCCGTCTAGGTTGCCTAGGGCAAACTATCAAGTTTGCCTAGGGCAAATCAGCCGCCACCCCCCCCCCCATTTCTCTCTCAACCCTCT
>NC_033797.1:62811974-62848144 GCF_001876935.1 Asparagus officinalis | reverse complement strand
CTTCAATCGGCAGCCCCCCCTCCCGACCTCCACCCTCCCGAGCCTCCCCGGCGTGTCCGTTGTTGAATCAGTTTAAAAGGTATGATTTTCCTACTGAGCTTTAGAAATTTCAATTTTATTATTAGTTATTGTTGAATTTGGTTTAAAACCCTAATTATGATAAAAAATAAACGAGTTCAATTCTGAAAACCCTAACTTAACTACATGTTAATTCATTTGAACAACACCAGTAATCATATTTTGTATAAACACTTATAAACCCTAACTCATTTAAGTTTCATTCGTGCTATAAGTATGTGTGATTATTTAAGTTTGTGATGTGAAAATATGTGAAATAATTTTTTGTAAAAAATAGAGTGATATATAACACATTATAAATTTTTATAATGTGTTATAATCCAATTTAGGTGAATAAAAAAATAACGTTATCCCTAGACTTCCGTCCAATAATTACATCCAATTATTTGGACTTATAATATATGATATACGACTCAGATTTGGGTAGGAGACGAAGTTTTCTTCCAAAAATGAGCGTTTATTTTATATTATAGGAATAAAAAATTGGTACTGAAATTCGTAATTATTGGATCTGTCCTTCTCGGACGGGTTAGGAATATAGTAGTGCATACATCCAACTTTGTATACTTTGTATATTTTCATTCTTGAAAGTTTTGGCAGCACCTATTCGTTGTTCTCCGTGTACAATAAGCGTATGTTGTTCTGCGTTTCGGGTTATTACTGATACGCATAATAACATCCGCACAGTGTACAGGGAGAACAGCGGGTAGGTGCTGCCGAAATTTTCAAGAAATGAAAATATACAAAGTATATGAAGTTGGATGTAAGCACTACTATATTCTTAATGGATAGAAGCCTTCCTATGACAGCCGATCAATTGGTGTAATTAGTTTCTACGTACGTTTCAAATATATTTTATGTAGAACTAAATTTATATTGTTAAATGATATATGAACGTATGTTAGATTTGTTTTGTATGTATAAGAGTCATGAATGTACTAGTAGTTGTGTGATTTGTCGTAGTTAATAATTAACAGATGAGGATAATTCCTGACAAGTCATGGATAGATATCCCTAGGCATCATAGATTTCACGACACACGATACAAGGAGGGATGTGAAGCCTTCATGCGTTATGCGGAAATGAATCCGAGAAATTTAAGAAGCGGTGCTATGTACTGTCCTTGTTGTAAGTGTAGGAATTTGAAGCTGCTGATTAGAAATGATATATGGATTCACCTAATAAAATCAGGTTTTGATGAGAAATATAAATACTGGAACTGGCATGGGGAAGGTATCACTGAAGATGAGGATCCAAATGTGCGTACGTCCGGTGGCCAACGAATAGATGTCACAGAAACATTGTTGAATGATATTTTTCCTCGACCTACAGAATATGATGTTGATGATAATGTCGAGGATGATATTGGAGACAAAAGTGAAGATGATAACGAAGTTGAAGACGAAGAGGTAGGAGGTATCGCGAGTGTCGAAAATATTGATGATATGCATTCCTCCGCAGAAATAAAGCGAATAATGGAGCTACTAGAAGATCGTGAAAAGGACTTATATGAGGGATGTACCGAGTACTCCAGATTTTCATTTATGCTGAAACTCCTTCATATTAAGACACTTAGCGGTATGTCAGATAATTATTTTGAAATACTTCTTGATTTGCTTCCATGTGGAGTTTCTAGGTGGAAACAGCGCACAAATTCTTCAACAAGGATTACAACGGAGACAGGGATAACACAGAAGAAAATTCCAGTTAAAGTGCTTCGACATTTTCCATTGGCTCCTAGATTGCGAAGATTATACATGAACAAGGAAACGGCAAAGAATATGAGGTGGCATAAGGATGATCGAGTAGACGATGGTAAATTGAGACATCCTGCTGATGCTTTAGCTTGGAAGCATGTTGATAAAATTTATCCTCGTTTTGCCGAAGATTGCAGAAATGTAAGACTGGGTCTATCAAGCGACGGATTCAATCCATTTGGGGTAATGAGCTCTGGCTGGTCTACGTGGCCAGTTGTATTAATGCCATATAATTTACCTCCATTGCTTTGTATGAAACAGCCGTTTATGATACTTTCATTACTGATACCCGGTAAGCATGCTCCGGGAAATGATATTGATGTCTACTTAGAGCCTCTAATTGATGAGCTAAAACAATTATGGTCTGAGGGTATTTTAGCATATGATGCCCATTTAAAAGAGTCGTTTAGATTACGTGCTATTCTACTATGGACGATTAATGATTTTCCAGCTTATGCTAATCTGTCAGGGTACTCTACGAAGGGCAAGTGTGCTTGTCCTGTATGTGGTCCATAATTTTGATTATATTGATGTCTACGCAGGGTATTCTACTATGGACGATTAATGATTTTAGCATATAGTTGGATTTGTACAATGTGTTGGATTTGGTTATATAGATGTTTTTGAATGGAATTGTTATGAATTTTGATTATGATTGGATGGTTGAATGTGGCGTGTACAGTATTTTCTGGATGTATTCAAATATTAATGTAATTATACAGGGAAATACAAATTTTAATTAAAAAATCTGTCTGGGTTGGCAACCCAGACGGAAATCCGTCTGGGTTGGTAACCCAGACGGAAATTCCGTCTGGGTTGCCAACCCAGATGGAATTCCGTCTCGGTTGCCAACCTAGACGGAATTCTTTATTCCGTCTAGGTTGATTTCCGTCTAGATTGATCAATCTAGACGGAATTCCGTCTAGTTTGAAGCAATCTAGACGGAAGCAAAATAAACCACTCAAACTAGAGGGAATTCCGTCTAGATGACCTAATCTAGACGGAATTGCAATCAACCTAGACGGAAATTTCCGTCTAGGTTGATCGTTTTTCTACTAGTGTGGATTCTCATTCGTGTGCACATTCATGAGAGAAATATCACCTTCCTCTATGACATCCCACATAAAATGATACTTAACATCGATATGCTTGGTACGAGCATGGTGAACTTGATTCTTAGCCAAATAAATCGCACTCTAACTATCGCACCACAAGTTCACACAATCCTGCTTAACCTCCAAATCATCTAGAAGACCCCCACAACCATAATGTTTCCTTCACCCCCTCTGTCATGGCCATATACTCAGCCTCTGTAGTAAAGAGTGTCACTGTAGCCTGTAATATCGATCACCAACTAACTGGAGCACGTATTTTGAATACATAACCAGTAGTAGATCACCGTCTATCTAGATCGTCCATATAATCCGAGTCCACAAACCCATCAATATGACATGTATCTCCATAAAAACACAGACCTGTATCAGCGGTACCCTTCAAGTACCTCAGGACCCATTTCACTGCTTTCCATTATGCCTTTCCCGGATTCGCCATGAACCTACTAGCAACATTGACCGCCTGTGAAATATCTGGATGTGTACACACCATTGCGTACATCAAATTACTAACTATACTAGCATAAGGTGCATGCTCCATGTGTACCTTCTCTTTTGTTGTAGTGGGAGATTGTTTACCTGAGAGCCTGAAGTGTGGAGCCAAGGGAGTCATCATCGACTTAGCACTTAGCATCCCAAACCTTACGATAACCCGCTAAATGTAGCCCTTCTGACTCAAGAACAATCACTGATTTGCTCGCTCTCTTCTAATCTTCATACCCAGTATTTTCTTAGCAGTACCCATGTCCTTCATCTCAAACTCTTTACCAAGTTGTGATTTCATCCTATCTATCTTCACCTTGCTTCTCGAAGCAATAAGCATGTCATCCACATATAAAAGAAGATAGATATAACCACCTCCATGAAGCTTACGAATAAAGACACAACAATCATAATCGCTTCTGGAGAATCCATGCTTAGCATGAAGGAGTCAAATCACTTGTACCACTGCCGAGGAGATTATTTCAATCCATAAAGTTATTTCCTCAGGTGACATACATGATTCTCCTTATCCCAACCTTGTAACTCTAAGGCTGATGCATTTAGATTTCTTCCTCCAAGTCTCCGTGCAAGAAGGTCGTTTTAACATCGAGTTGTTCTAGTTCAAAATCATCATAAGCAACAATACTCAATAGCACCCGAATAGAAGTGTGTTTCACCAGCGGAGAAAAGATCTCATTGTAATCCACACCCTCTCTTTGAGCAAAATCCTTAGCCACTAGCCTAGCCTTGTACCTTGTACCGCCAAGCTCGGAAGGATCCTCATTTCTCTTGTACACCCACTTACAACCAATAGTTTTCCTCCCTACGGACAATGGGACTACCTTCCATGTTTGGTTTTCCCGGAGAGATTACATCTCTTCCTCTATCGCGGCCAACCAACTCTCACTATCTCCATCCCAAAGAGCTGCTTTGAATGTAGCTGGCTCATCATCCTCCTCTGAGAGTGCGTATTCAACCAAATTTACTTGCCCATAGTGCTTCAGAGGCTGATCTGACCCCAACTTCTGAACCTTCTTGTATGCTTGCCTTGGCCTAGTGGAAGCTAAACTATCTTTGAGCTGTTGTTGTTGTAATACCTATACATTTTCTTGTTGAACCTCCTCTTGTTCAAGCTCATCATCCTCATGATCCTCCTCTTGAACATGACTAGAACCTGATTGGTCTTTAGGTTCTATTTTAATCACCTGAGACTTTAAAGTCCCAACAGTCCCAACACCATCATTCTTAGATGCCTTGGTAATCATGGATTTCTCATCATAGGTAACGTCTATGCTGGTCACGAACTTGGAATCTTCTATACACCAAAGATGATAGCATTTTACGCCCTTTGCATAACCCAAGAATATTGCCTTCTTGGCATTCGCATCAAGCTTTTCATTGTTAATGTGATAGTAGGCGATACATCTAAAAATCCTGAGCCTAGTAATCTGTATGATCTCCTGACCATACCCGATAGGGTACATCACTATCCAATGTCAAATGTGGAGAATAATTTTCTATTTAACAAGCTGTGGTAACCTCTTCTGCCCACCATTCTTTGCCTAAACCAGCATATGATCGCATACTCATTTCTTTCACCCATAATATGCAGTTCAGTCTCTCTACGACTCTATTCTGCTGTGGTGTAGACCTGACTGTCCAGTGTCGAGCAATACACTCCTGATCACAGAACTCCTTAAAAACACCCTCTGTATATTCTGTACCGTTACCAGAGCTCAGTGTCATCAATTTTCTGCATGTCCTATTCTCAACCATTACTTTCTACTTTTTGAATGTCTCGAATACCTCATTTTTATGCTTAAGAAAATAAATCCAAGCATATCTAGAATAATCATCTATAAACAAGACAAAGTATCTGGAACCACCCTTGAAAGTTGTTTGAACCGGACCCCAAACGTTTGTATGTACATAGTCTAATATACCTCTGCTCTTGTGCTTGTTTCAAAGAAACTGAACCCTGTGCACCTTTCCGTACACACAATCCTCACAGAAATTCATACAAGGTTTCTTCATGTTCTTCAGCAAACCTTCCTTACCAAGCAGATCTAGACCATTCTCTGACATGTGCCCAAAACGCCTATTCCATAATCGAGTGTGCTCACATGGGTCTTTACTACTTCCACCAGTTCCAACCACTGCATCTCTTGTTACTGTTGTACCCGAGAGAGTATATAGATTACCGTGACGAATGCCCTTCACCACTACTAAGGAATCTCGAACAACATTCTTTACTCCATTCTTTGTTACTATCTTGCAACCACCGGAGTCCAAAGCACCATTTAAGATAATATTCTTCACAAGTCGGGAACATGCCTCACATCTGTTAGGGTTCTGACCACTCCATCATGCATTTTGATTTTTTTATCACCAAGCCCCACCGTTTTACAATCATGATTATTCTCCATCAATACGGTTCCACGATCAATGCTTCTATGAGTAGTAAACCACTTTCTATTTAGGCATATATGGTAAGAGTAACCCGAATCAAGAATCCACTTACTGGAAATATCTTCGTCACCCGTAACAACATAGCATTCTTTATCGCTCCATTCCTCCGATACATAACTCGCCTCTTCCTTGCCTTCTCTTCTCTCGGTTTTATTGTTATTCTTCTTCCTACATACTCTCTTGTTAGGATAGTCAACCTTGAAATGCCTAAGCTCACCGCATTTGAAACACGGTCTTCCCATAAAAGGTCTTGATTTTGATCTAGACTTTTCTCCCTTACCTTTTCCTTGCTCATTGCTCCTTCCTCTTACAAACAATCCTTGTGCTTGCTCCTTATTATCACTAGTAGCAATGTCACTAGTTGTAATTTTCTGAAGATCATCTGCTAGAAGCAACGCTCTAGTATCATCCATCTTCATATTGTCACCCACAAGCATTAATGTTTGTACCAGGTTCTTGTAAGTCTTTGGTAAAGAAAGAAGTAGTAGAAGTGTTTGATCCTCATCTTCTACTTTCACATTAATATCCTTCAAATCCGATAGGATCCTATCGAACTTGTTAATGTATTCCCGGATTAACGAGCCTTCCTCCATCTTGTAAGTATACAATCTAGATTTTAAGTAGATCCAATTTGTTAGACTCTTCGTCATGAAGGTACTCTCTAATTTTGACCACATGTCCGTAGCCGTTTCCTTTCCATCCACTAAGAAAGAAACATCCCTCTCAAGGCATAGGATAATCGATGTTCATGCTTCGAGATCTAACTCTTCCTAATCCTCATCTGACGTATCTTTGTACTTCTTTTCTCTTTTTGCCAAAGCCTTGTGCAATTTCTGTGAAATTAGCAAATTTTTCATCTGCATCATTCAATAGGAAAAAATCATTCTTCCAATTAAACTTTTTGATCTCATACTTTATAACTTTAACTATTTTACTGGTAGACATCATTCTTCACTTATTTTAGTGAATCCACGTCTCTTAGGAACTTTAACAAACACGTTGTGTGCACTACACAATAACCAAGCATCACCTCATATCAGAAGTTCTACCACCACCAATCTGAATAAAAGGCTCTGATACCAATTATTGGCTGAGAGACGCTCACACCACCACTGAAGCTAAATCACCCAGAGAGAAAACAACCAATACAAAACAATAGCCAATATATAGAAAACCAATCAAGACACGAGATTTGCGTGGTTTGATAAATTTGCCTATGTCTACGAGAGCCGCACAAATAATTTCTTATTTAACAACAAGAACTTACAAACTTGCAAAAAAGAGAAGATCTCAAACTTGAGATCTCTCAATCGAAATATTGATTACTATAGAATTGCTACAGTATCACGTGTGATTTTTTTTAAATCACCGCTTAATCTCTTCTCAAATATCACCACAAGTCTTGAGAAATCACCATGGAGACAAACCGCCACCATAGGATTTTTCTCCTCTAAAAATTTTAAGAGATGAAGCTCTAGTTTCTCATGAACAGGGTTTCCTTTTATAGGGAAACCCTAGGTCACGCTTACGCTAGGAATCGGGTCCATCAGGCGAGCTCCTCCATGCACAGGTGAGCTCCTCCATTAGGCGAGATTTAGCGCACACGTCAGGTGAGCTCAAACCACTACACGCAGGCAAGATCCGCTCTAGGCAAGTTCCACTCCAACAGGCGAGCTCCTGGGCTCTAGCCCGCAGCAGGCGAGCTCCATACCAGGTTCGTTCTCTTCAACTCTTAATTACCATCGTCACAAATCCCACAAAAGCCCATCATCTCCTTTTTCCCTTCACAAAACCCTAATTTCTTCCTCTTCCTCCTCCTCCTCTTTAAGATGAGTCCCTCACCTCTGACCTCCTCTCCTTCCTCTCAGCTCTCGACTATCGCTGTCGTAAATCTCATAAAACCCCATCACCTTCCTCTCCTATTTCCAAAACCCTAACCCATGGATTCTTCATCCCTCAAACACTTTACCCAACTATGGATTGGGAGTTAGAGAATGGGGAATTGGGTTAAGAAATGGTAACCGTATTGAATGCAGTCCAGAAATGGATAGAGGTAGCAAGCAGGAGAGATGAGATGCCCATCAGGCGGGGAGAGGGGTGTTAGTGTTGGAGGAGTTTGGTTTGGTTTTGATGATAATGGATGATGATTATGGGGGTTTAGAGAGGAGAGATTTTTGTAGGGGTTATGGAGTTGGTGGGTTCTATGAGGGGAGAAGAGGAGGAGAGAAGAAGTTGAGGATGTCGAGGTTGAGGAGGAGGAAGATTTGGTCAGGGATGACATCAAAAGGGATGTTGTTGAAGAAGTCTACATTATGGATGGGATGGAGGTAAGGGAGTAAACAATCTTTGAAACCTAAGAGAGAGTTTGAGCAAGCATTTCAACTTGGTGATTGTGAATATGGCACAAAAATGATCAGGGAAACAATGTTCAGGATACTTAGATGGCTTTTACTGATGGTGAAAAAAACTAAAGTTAAACATTAGTCTTTTTATGTAATATTTATGAAAATATTTAGTTTTGGTTGATTCATTTGAATTATAACCTACTAGTTAGCTATCTCCTAGTTAGTTATCTCATAATTGTTCTTGTTGCTGTTGAAGAAATACAATGCAAGTTATCAATCTCAAGTAACTACTAAAGTTGGCCCATTCTTGTTAATTATACACCATATATGGTAACTATCCCATAAAACTGCTAACCTTGGTCTGTTCCTATAAACTATACACAATACATGTTAACTATCTCATGTAACTGGTAACATTTTTCTATTCTTGTTAACTATACGTAATACATAACTATCTCATGTAACTTCTAATATTGGTTTGTTCCTATTTAAGTATATGCATTATGTTAACTATCTCATGTAAATGCTAACATTGCATCGAACTACCATCTGGATTTGAAGTATGTGTCCTCAGCGGTAGAGGCAACATAGATGTCATTAAATTTTTTGGCAACAACAATCACTCAAATGGACAGTGCTTGAGAACTGTTTGATAGAAATCCCAAAAGAAACTTGGATACATTCATTTGGACTTATTTGATAAGTGGGTATATTGATGCGTTGGTAATTGAGAAATAAAAACCTACATATAAAAATATTCATTTGAAATAATGGATGTGTAAATTTTTAGTAGATTAATTGTTGAGTTTTGAATTATGAGAACCATAGTGTGCTAAAAGATGAGATCGCGATATTGACACCAATTACTACTAAAAGAAAGCAGAGAAATAGAATAAGGTTATATAATGTAAAATATCAATTACTCCCCTTATTATATGTCTATTAAAATTCAAAAGTAATTGTTAACATATGTATATTAAAATTCACTTGAGAACCATAGGTACTTTTAAATTTTAACGTAAGGAAAGTAATTGATATTTTATATTATATAGTCTTATTCTATTTCTCCCCTTCCTTTTAGTAGTAATTGGTGGTAATATCTCAATCCCATCTTTTGATGCACTATAGTTCTCATAAAATACATGTGTGGCCATTTGAAAGATGGTCGCAGCACTAGCCCTACCACCATTTCTTTCCTTCAATTTAAATCATCTTAACCAAAGCAGCAATAAACCAAATGAATCCCACACGTGTGGCCATTTGAAAGATGGTCGGAGCACTCGCCCTACCACGCTCATAGTCCTTCAAACCGCCCACACTCCAGCACAATTAAGCTCAATCACTCTCATTAAAATACTCAATAACTCTATCTTCAAACTCAATCCTCCACCTCAGCTCCTTCGCACTTGGCCTCTCAGCCTTGCACTCACTCTGAGTCCTAAACCTCCTCGTCCCCTCCTATGGGCTTCAACCCTCAAACTGGGCTTAGACCACAAGGCCCAAGCATAGAAAGCAACGAGAGAAGAACATAGTAGTAGAGATCGTCATAATGTTAATGGTGAGTGTGAGTGAGGGGGATTTTGGTGGGTATGGAACACAATAACCTTCACAGGAACACCAGAACACCTTTCCGGCCTTCTTAATATCGAACCACATCGCCACCTCTATCACCGCCCTCAGTTGCCCGATCGTAATTTCTCTCGTCATTCTTGCCGCCATTTCAGCACTACCTCCCCTTCCCTCTTTTTATCCCCATTGTTAGACCCTAGAGGGTAAGAGGGGGGTGATTAGGGTCTTATGCTAATTAATTCGATTTTATGTCAATTAAAACTTATTAATAAATTATTCTTGCAAAATAGATATACAATATGTTATGAGCAAGAATATGCAATATGAACAAAAAGATATCCTATATGGTAAAATATATGCAATGATATATAAACAACATAATGGTAAACAATTTAAACTAAATATACAATTATGATAGGACAAAATAAACAATGCAAACACACAATATGATCACAGAGTTCTGACTTTCCGTCCTACGTCTCCGTTACCCACTCCCGGTGAGAAATCCACTATCACAACTGGGTTTTTTACGCTTACTCGAATAATGTTTACACCTCACACTCGGTTTTCTAGCTAAGCGAAAACTTTACAATCACACACTCTTGCAATCCCACTATACACCCTCTTAAATATTGGTTTCTAGTCCGTGTTTCCCTTAAGTGTTAGGAATTATAACATCTCTCTAGGTATTGTTACCTACCCTACTCCTCGTGAGATGACCTTATTTCTCACCACACACTTCTCTCGATGTACAAGTGTATTACAAGGTGATCTACATAATTAGGCACGAACAACTTTGGTTGTTCTCTACAATGGACGAGAACTCAATTAAGCTCACTCTCAATTGATACAACTCCCCACAACCTAATTATACAATGTATGCAAATACAATAAGCTCAATGGTTGTGTGTGTAAGCAATGAGAAAATCAATCATAAACTCAATGTAAACCCTAGCTTGATAAAAATGATAAACAACAAATAATTAATACAAAGCTAGTATTGAGTTTAGAAATTCTTCTCTGAAGAAACAAGGTGGAGAGATGGATTAAGATGAAGCTTAAATAATGTAGATGATCTCCTCCACTTGTAAGAAACACTTTCACAAACAAACTCTTTTAAAAACACACTAAACAAACTTTAAAACCCTTGTTAACTTGTTTAAAACATTTCTTGAGTTTTTTTGAGAGTTGAAGGCAGTAAAGTATTTATTGGAAGAGAAGGTATCAGCCAAAACCCAGAGAAATCCAACAAAAATCTCAAAAAAATCAAGAAACAGATTCTGTACAAAACTATCCGTTCGACAGGCTGTCAGTCGACTAACGGGTGGTGCCAGTTGACTGATAAGTTGAACATCGTATTCAAATACGAGCTTATCAGTCGACTGCCAAATATTTTCAGTCGACTAAAAAACTTCAGTCGACTGGTCAGTCGACAAAAACATAACACAGAACAAAATGAACATTCTAGGCACTTTCTTCGGTTGACTCATTAGTCGACTAACTTCATCACTCGACTGATCGGTCGACTGATAACAGGTTATCAGCCTGACATGGTTTTAAAAGTGAGTTTCAATACTCTGTTAAAAATAGTAAATAAATTCTAAAAAATATAAAACTTTAGGAAATGATTGTAGACATGATAAACATGCTACAAAGACTGGTTTTCAAAAAGCTCTTCCCATTTGTAAAATATCATTATTTTGCAAATAAGTCCAAAACATAAAATATAAACACATGAATTTTGATATTTTGGCTAAACCATGTTTTGAAGCTTTACAAAATGAATTTGTAGACTTAATGAAATATGTATATGATTATAGTTAAGTCCAAAAACTGAGAATATAATATTTTCATAAAATAATATATTCTTAAACACAATAGAGTATGAAACAAATGAAAATGTGAAAAACTTTGTTTGTTGTTTCATATCTATGTAGCTAAACCAAAACATAATAATAAATATAAAATATGTAATTTCATATTTGTAAATATGAAAACCAAAACTTGTGTTGTATATATATAATTACATATATATACAAAGAAACCAATAAAATGTGTGTGTATAAATGATTGAGCTTAAAGTACTTAACACACATAATATAAACACCTAAACTAAATTATCCAAGCTTGATCTTGATCTTCAATAAGCTTGACTTAGTACACTTGCGGATGAAGCTTGAACTTGAATCTTTAACTTAGATTTGCATAGCTTAACTCAACTATTTCGCCAACCTCCATTGGATATTATCGTGAATGCGTAATTCCATCCATCCTCCAACATGTTATTTGTCTACAATAAATAGATAAACACAAACACTAGACAAATAATATTAGTGATAAATTATTTGTTAAACATTATCAAAACAAGAAGGCCAACACCCATGACCTTCCTCCTACCCTCGAAGACCCTCACTGTCAAAGAGGAGGAGAGAAGAGATTTGTTGTCTCATGAAAAAAAAAAGACAGGCAAAGAATAAGAAGAAGAAGAAGAGGAGTTATTTTGGATTTTTTTTTTGATTTTTTTCACTGGGGAAGTGTAAATAGGGCTAAATCACATACACTCTGTGTATTTGGGGGCTAATACACATTAGAAATCGGTTGTTTAATACACATCAGGGGCTGGAGCACATCAAGTTTTCACTTTTAGGGTCCTGACACAATTTTTCCTAATATCTTTGTACAAATCAATTATCTTTTTGTGGACCAAAACCTAGACTTAAAAGGTAATATCCACTTTTGTAATACCCAAGCCTATTCAAGCCTACAGTCATGTTTTCCCTTAGGACTTGTTGAGGCCCATTTGCACTTTTTTTAGTTTGTTTTTTTAGGCCAAAATATGCATATAGCCCATATGGATTCCATGGGCAGTTAACTGTAAAACCCCGTGAATTTAGAAAATAGTATGGATTATATTAATAAATGAGTTTTAATTATAATAAATATCATTTATGGATGAATGATTATGCTAACAATTAATTTGAGACAAATTAAGAGTATACAAAGATTAAATATGCACAAAGAAGAAATCTAGAAAAATGACTAGTTAAGAGTATATCTACATTACACACTGATATATTTTGATTCTGGAAAAACTAAAAAGATAAATGTTGTAGGTATCTTCAATAGCTTTTCAAATTATCTTAAATCAACTCATTCTAAGGTCAGACCTAAATGTTACTGATAAAATACCAAAGATAATTTTCCCAGTCTGACTAGGTTTCCTATTTCGGGTTTGGGCTATTTTAATTCGGGTTTGCAGTTATATATATACATGTTTGTTTGGTGGAAAAATTAAAAAAGAAAGTTGAGAATTAATTTTTGTATTATTCTCTCTAACAGACTTAGAAAAAGAATAAATTACAATTCTCTCGATGCAATCTCTCTCTGACAAACTTAGAAAAAAAGAAATTACAATTCCTCTTAATTGGTTTCCCGAATTACAAAAGAGAGAAGGGATCGACGGAGACACTTCCTTTTTTTTAATCTGGGTTCTTCTCATTGTCGATGGGAGCTTGAATCTTGTATCCCATTGACGATCCGAACGCTTCACCTCATGGAACACGGTATCTTCCTATTGAATTGTCGTTGAGGAGAACTTGCGTGGCAAGTACAAAACTCTTAGTGAGTTAATAACTCAGAGCGAGTTAAAAATCTATAAAAAAAGTAGATTTAATCTAACCAAAAATTGGTTTATAGCTAAGAATGAAGATCGCTCCAAGAACAGCTCCAAATGATGCTTAAATGCTCAAAAGCTCTGCAAGTGTCGATCTCTTTAAGCAATTTTCTGATCTAAAAATTCTAGCATGAACTCTGTTGAGTTTTCTGTTGTTTATAGAGGATTAAGGGGTGTAACCGCCCCCTTAATTCGATCCTAAGTGGGGGCATGATCCCCTCAAATCATGCAATAATGGTTCTGGAATCGTTAGTGTGTTTGAACGAGTCAAACACTGATCTAGCATTCTGGCATGGACTCTACGTCTGAAGACTGGGACGCAGAGTTGATCTCTACGCTGATGGCTAGAAACACAGTAGTCGCATCGTGTTTTGAATCTGGAACGCATAGGTGAACTCTTTGTTTAAAATTGAAGAGACTGTTGATTTGTAATCTCTTTTATCGAAGTATTACGAAGGATGTTGTTTTTTAATCTTTACTTGAGCTCCTTGAAATGTGGGAGTCATTAGATTGTAACTCTCACTATTGATTATAAAGACTGTTGAATTAGAACTTTCATCGGTTGTCATGAAGATCGTCAAATTGTAACTTTTTCGACCTATTTGAAAATCTTCTAGTTGCAGCCTTTGTTTGTTGATGTGATGAGCTCCTAAAACTATTCAAGTCTACCCAGGAAGCTCTATGGGAGGCACTAGCTGACTCAGAGGCTTTTGCCACGCATTTCTCGCCTACTTCGAGAGAGGACGTAGAGAAAGGGTGACCATAATGCTACCAGACATCCAGATAGCAGATTCCCTACATTACATTCACTCCTGAGGATATATGCTCTTCAAGAGTACATCCCATGATCAACCCCTGTACTTCACGGGATACATCATCTCCTCTCGAGTGGACATGATCCAAGTAGATTCAAGGTTTGCACTAAGCATTGTCCCCTTGAAGCTCATCAAGCACTTGGGGGTACCTTAAAAGTGACTGTCCGCAACGACTACCATCATCTTTTGCTTTAACGCCACCGGAACTCGGTCGCTGGGAAGATCCGTCTCAAGTTTTGGCTATGTGATATGAAGATGGAAGTGACCTGCTACGTCATCGACGGGGAACCTTCCTATGACAAGCTATTGGGCTGGCCCTGAATCCATAGCAATCGGATAGTCCCGTCCATATTGCATCAATGTTTGAAGTATGTGAATGACCATGATCAAGTAAAGATGATGATTGTTGATAAGCCGCCCTTCAAGTGGGTTGAAAATTACTTCACTGATTCTTGCTCTACCAAGACTCTGAACCGGGCAACGAGCCACCGGTCGAGGAACCTAACAGTGGCAATGAGGATGATAACGAGTTTGACTATAATGAGGGTCTTGTCTTGAATGACATTAAACCCATTTTAATCGGCTATGGAGGCCTTGTTGTGACAACCGCTATCAAGGCGGACGGGTTTACCCTGTATGAAGATCCTGACTTTGCTTACTTGTCGTCTAGTTTAGAGTCTAGTAATAACGAGTTTAGCAATTTGGTTGCAGAGTTATATAATAACTCTTCCTTGCACTTGCCTGTGTACTTGTCATTTGTCATAGACAAACAGGCGACCGAGTCCTCATAAGCCATCTTTGTTATACCCGCCTGAGGTAGTTATCAGAAGGATATCATCTTTGGAAGGATAGACTGGCCTATGCACACAATGTGGGATGAGTCAGACAATGACGAGCCTGCTCCTCAATTCTCGCATTACAATCAGATCATGAAGCGTATAATGGAGAGAATGGTTTATGACTTCACCCGCAAAGAAGGATTGAATTACGGCAAAGGGTGAAAGACACTCATCTGACTTGTTTATGTTTCCGAAGGAAAGCCCATCAACTATTTTGGCAAAACTCAAAGAGGGCTGGGTTACACCTCCTCTTCATCAGAATTTTATTACAATTGCGGTGAAGACTCTGAAGACGGTCCATCCTAAAATATATCATCAACATCCTCGATGTGGGATTCAGATGTTAGTGTGGGAGATCTATTCAGGAGCCTCACAGTCAATATGGTTACGGTTGATCCTGTCAAAATCAAAGAGGATGACCAGGTCCTGCTTTATGATGAATCATGGGATTGCCACGTCAGTACCTAACGGAGTGGTCGGTTTAAACAACGTGAACCACCCACGGAGGACAAGATACTCCAAATAAATATGGGAGATGAGGCTAATCTTAAGCCCATATTTATCAGCAACAACTTACCTCCGCAGGAGATAGAAGGCCTTATATCCCTCATTCGGGAATATATTGACGTCTTCGCCTGGGATTACGAAGACATGCTTGGCCTTGATCCCTAGATCGTCGTGCATCGCCCCAACATCAACTCAGACGCCAAACCTATCAAACAACAACAAAGATGGTTTCGTCCATAAATCATGGAGACAATCGAAGCCAAAGTGAAGAAGCTGATCGAGTCAGGCTTCATTAGAGAGGAACAACACCCCGATTGGGTGGCTAATATTGTGCTAGTCGTGAAGAAGAACGGAAAGTTCTGTATCTGCATCAATTTTAGGGACCTCAACACTACAAGTCCAAAGGATGAGTACCCTCTACCCATCACAGACATCATCATCGACAATACATGTGGGTTCGAAAGGATGTTCTTCATGGACGGGTTCTCACGGTACAATCAAATTAAGATGCATCCTGAAGATGAGAAACACACTACATTCAGAACTCCGATAGCGGTATAATGCTACAAAGTTATGCCCTTCAGACTTAAGAACACCGGTGCAACCTATCAGTGTGCCATGAGCATAATTTTCTAGAATCATCTACGAAAGACGGTCGAATGCTACATAAATGACTTGGTTGTGAAGAGTCGCAGCAAAGACGATCATCTTCAAGACCTGAGGACAATGTTCAAGCTGATGAGATCCCATCAACTCAAGATGAACCCCATAAAACCATTTTTGGGGATGTCGAGCAGCAAATTTCTCGGATTCGTTATCACGACGAAGGAAATTCACATAGACCCTAATAACGTGCAAGCTATCCAAGAGCTCCAACCACCCAGGAATCCTAAAGAATTGAGGGGACTACAAGGATGTTTGGCTTACATCCGAAGATTCATCTCAAATATTTCGGGTAAGTACCAACCCTTCTCCAAACTGATGAAGAAAGGCGTTTCCTTCGTATGGGATGAGCCTTGCCAACAAGCGTTTGAAAAGATCAAGACTTATCTCTCGAATCCATCTGTCTTGTCGGCCTCGGTCTCGGGGAAACCCTTCCTAATTTATGTGCGAGTGATGGGACATTCTCTTGGTGCTCTTTTAGCACAAAATGATGATGTCGTTGATGAGCAGGGCATCTATTACCTGAGTAGAACCTTGCAAGGAGCTGAAAGGCAATACCCCATGGTTGAAAAGGAGTGTTTGGCCTAGGTGTTTTCAATTCAAAAGATGCGACACTACCTGGTTAGTTAAACCATACATGTCATCTCCCGAATGAATCCCATTTGAGTCTTCATGACACAGCCCGGATCCTTAAATTGGCGTCTAGCAAGATGGGCACTCCTGCTGTCATAATACGATATATACTTTATGCTGCGGAAGTCTATCAAAGGACAAGCAATCTGGGATCTCATGGCTAGTCATCTGTTCGAGTCGAAAACTAATCTATTCAAAGCTATGCTAGATGAAACCTACAAGGTTAATGCAACCTCGTAGGAAGAAATTTGGCGATTGTACTTCGACGGAGAATCTCGTGTAGGCACAAGCGGGTCTATCATCGCAGTAGTAGGGGTGGTCTTGGTTTCTCTGCAAAACCATGTGTTACCCTGATCTTTCTCTTTAACTGAGCCATGTACCAATA
The DNA here is from genome assembly GCF_001876935.1 of Asparagus officinalis. Lineage (NCBI taxonomy): Eukaryota > Viridiplantae > Streptophyta > Magnoliopsida > Asparagales > Asparagaceae > Asparagus > Asparagus officinalis. Next base: position 62,830,816 of record NC_033797.1, on the reverse strand, counting down.
ACGTGACTAAGTACAATGCGCTACTCATCGGACTCGACTTCGCCAACGAGTTAGGGGCGAATCATCTCGAAGCTTACAACGACACTCAGCTCATCGTCTGACAGATGAAAGGGAAATACAAGGTTAGAAATGATGACTTAATACCATGTCATGAAGTGGCTATCAAACTATCCGAATCATTCGTAAGCTCCTGCATTGAACACATGCTTCATTCCAAGAACACACACGTGGATGCCCTGGCGTCATTGGTAGCTAACCTAGCTCAACCGCTGGGAACCAGTCAGTGGGTCACCATTGCAAGCTGACAACTCTTCCTCCTGGAGCATGTTCTGAAAGTAAATATAACTCACCAGGCTATGGGTCAACTCAAGCTTAGAGATTGGTGTTTCCCAATCATCGACTATGTCTTATACGACATACTATCCGAAGACGTAAAGGAGCGGGATTCTGTTCGCAGACGTGCTTTGAGGTTCTACTACAACTCAACAACAAAGGCGTTTTATCGTAAGTCCTACGATGGCATGTTGCTTTGGTGTCTCTTAATGACAGAAGCACAAGAAGTCCTGCGGAAAGCATATGATGGTACCTGCGGCATTCACCAACCTGGACCCAAGCTCTAGGATCGCTTGCGAAGAATAGGCTATTATTGGCTCAGAATGATCTACGACTCTGTCACTTATGCCAAGCGTTACCATGCGTGTCAAATCTATGCCAATTACATTCGCAAACCACCCGAAGACCTACATCTGATAGCAACTTTGTGGCCGTTTGAGACATGGGGGATGGATGTCGTTAGACCGATATCTCCACCATCATCCTTGCGACAACCGACTACTTCTCTAAGTGGGCTGATGTTGTTCCCTTAAGAGAAGTCAAGTCTAGTGATGTGATCAAGTTCATCAAACATCACATTGTCTACCAGTATGGCATTCTAAGACATATCATTCATGACAATGGATCATAACTCATTAGTCATGCATTCACTCGGTACTATGACAAGTTCAGGATAAAGAACCTGACGTCCACAGCTTATAATCCATTAGCAAATGGACTAGCCGAGGCCTTCAACAAGACGATCGTCGTGATGTTAACCTAGCTGACATCCAACAATAAGCGCGATTGGAATGAAAACCTCGGTGAAAGCTTGTGGGCATATCGTATCATGGTTCGCACAGTGACCGATACCACACCTTATTCTCTGGTATACGATTGCGAAGCTATGCTATCTCACAACGAGGATGATGACTAAAGAAAGTCATCGACAACATCTCGTAGATAAAGATAGTCTATTAGAATGGATCTTACTGTCTCATCAAACTAAATGACGATAAGATCTCGATGCCTATCAACGACAAATTCCGGAAGAAGTACTAGTCATAGTCTTCCTTCAATCTTTCATACACTCTAACAAGTATACGAGTATAAACTGCTTCTCCATACACTCCGATAATTATATGAGTATAAACTGCTTCTCCATACACTCCGATAATTATATGAGTATAAACTGCTTCTCTCTACACCCTAACAAGAATACGAGTATAAACTGCTTCTCTCTACACTCCAACAGGTATACGAGTATTAACTGTTTCTCCATACACTCCGAAAAGTATACAAGAGTAAACTGTTTCTTCATTATCTCCCACCAATGCATGAGGCTAAACTGCTCATTACCTCCGACCGGTATATAAGGTTAAACTACTTCCTACACTTTCACTTCAGTCAAACCTTCCTATAGTTAGGACCAAAGCCAAAATCTCCTCTTGATTCATATATTTAAACAGTTAGGATCATCTCAAACTCTCATTTGGTCAAGCATCCAGATAATTAGGGTTAAAGCCAAAGTTCCTCACCAATCCTCTCCAATAGGATGGCGGGTCCCCAAAACTATCATATTAATCATCACCTCTGATAGTCCCCTCCAAATTTCCCCTGCTGATCCTCTCTAACAGGACGATGGGCCCACTCCTATTGTCACGTTAACAGTCACCTCTGATAAATCAACTTACCAATCCTTTTTAATAGGATGGTAAGTCCACGAAGTTGCTCAAAATCACAACAAAATCCCACTGTCATGTTAACTGTCACCTCTGACAATCAACTTACCAATCCTTTTCAATAGGATGGTAAGTTGTTTGGTGGAAAAATTGAAGAAGAAAATTAAGAATTAAATTTGTATTATTCTCTCAGACAAACTAAAAAAATTTTAATTACAATTCTCTCTTTACAATCTCTCTAACAAACTTAGAAAAATAAATTACAATTCCCTCAATCGGTTTCCCGAATTACAAAAAAGAGAAAGATCGACGGAGATCATTTCCTTTGTTTAAATCTGGGTTCTTCACGGTGTCGATGAGATACCTCCCTCGAAACTCACATCAAGTTTGCTTCTCGTTAACAATCCGATGTTTCACCTTACTGAATTGAAGTCGATAAAACTTGTGTGGAAGTTTAAAAATAACTCTTAACGAGTTTAAGAACTCTGTGCGAGTTTAAACTCTGAAGAAGAGTTTATTTAAACTAAAATTCAGTTAATAAGCCAAGTGCCAAGACTCTAAGGAGTTTTGTTGCCAAAGAATGCTTCTAGATCGGATGATTGAAGAAGCCCTTTGCTAATCTCTAGATCTAAAAATGCTCAAAAGATCTAAAGATCTGAACAAAGCTAATCTTTCAACTATTTATAGGCGATTAGGGGGTGTAACCGCCCTTAAAATTGCTCCTTTGTGGGGCTTATGGGATGTAACTGCCCCTTAAATCACTCCTGAGTAGAGTTATGATCCCTTCAGATCGTGGAAAACAGTTTTGAAACCGTTCAGCTCGTGTTTGAATGAGTCAAACATAAGAATTGTGTTCTGGCATAAATTCTGCGTTCAAACGTAACATTTAGAAGCTCGAACGCAGCATCTGGAAGCTCGGACACAGTGTCTAGAAGCTACATTTGCAACGGTTTGGAAGCTGCGTTGGTAGCTTGGAAGTTGTGTTTGGCAGCGCTTGGAAGCTGCATTTGGTAGTGCTTGGAAGCTGTGTTGGCAGCTTGGAAGCTGCGTTGGTAGCTGAATCTGAGCTGCGTCTTTAGTGTTTGGAGGTTGCGTTTATAGCCGAACATGAGCTGCGTTGACAGTTAGATATGAGCTACATTTGCAGCATTTGGAGCTATGTTTGGCAACATTTGGAAGCTGCATTGGCAGTTTGGAAGCTGCGTTTGATAGCGCTTGGAATCTGCGTTGGTAGCTGAATCTGAGCTGCATCTGTAGTGTTTGGAGTCTGCGCTTACAGCCGAACATGAGATGCGTTGATAGCTAGATCTGAGTTACATTTATAGCATTTGGAGCTGAATGTGAGCTACATTTGTAGCCAGGTTTAAGCTGTATTTGCATTGCTTTGACTCTGGAACGAGGCCACTTGCGTTTTGATTTGAAGAGACCATCAATTTGTAGTCTCTTTTGCTAGAGTATTGCAAAGATCGTCATCTTGTAATCTTTGTCTTGACTCCTTGAAAATATGAGAGTCGTCAGATTGTAACTCCCGATGTTGATTGTGAATGCTATTGAATTAGAGCTTTTATCATTTATTGTAAAGGTTGTCAGATTGTAACATTCATTGATTTATGTGAAAGTTTTTAAATTGTAGCCTTCTGAAAGCCGTCAAATTGTAACTTCCATCCTTAGTGTTTGATGGAGATCATTTATCTGCAGTAATTTTTAGACAGCCTACAGAACCCCCTCCAAAGTTTTCGAAAGTTTGCGATTGATTGGGATGAATTTTTGGAATACTTTGGATTTCAACTCTGATCCTAGAGCTATTGATTCCTTATCATAAAAGAGTTATTCTCTGCACCGGCTTCAAAGGTATCTTAGTTAAAAAGATTTACCACGCAGGACCTGAGCTTCAAAGAGAAACTATAGCGACGGTACAAGCTACTCACGATCAGAAGCTCTCAAACGTCACGTCACGACTCACATCCATTCAGCTGATGGGCTCACAAACATTCATAGGATTTTTAGCAAACCCTCAGTCATCAACAGATTTAATTGTTAGACCCTAAGGCAATATGAAAGAACCCTAGAGGGGAGGATGAATAGGGTTCATGCTAATCTAATCCGATTTAAATACCAATTAAAACTTACTAACAAATATATCCTAGCAAGTATGATATGCTACAAGATATGTGCAAGGATATATAATATAAACAAGGGTAAACAAAATTAACATGTAACAATGGCGACTTATAATAGTCCAAAACATGGTTTTCAAAAAGGATATATAATATAAACATGATTTTCAAAAAGGACCTCCCAAATGTGAAATATCATCATTTTCTAAAATAGTCCAAAAAATGAAAATGTGAACACATGAATTTTGACATTTTGGCTAAACCATGTTTTGAAACTTTATAAAATGATTTTGTGGACTTAATGAATGATTGTTAAGTCCATAAACCATGAAAACAATATTTTCTCAAAATTGCATATACTATGCAAACTTTCCAAAACAATAAATATGATTTCATTGAACTAAATAAAATTTATATTGATGAAATCATATGTAAGCATATAAACATGAAACAAAAATATATTTTCCAATTATATTCAATTGTTATATATATATATATATATAAACAAAGCTTGTGTTGTATATATATATATAACTATATATATACAAGGAACCAATATAATGCGTGTGTATATATGATTGAGCTTAAAGTACCAACACACATAATAAAAACGTAAACTAATATTACCCAAGCTTGATCTTGATCTTCAATAAGCTTGACTTGGTACACATTACGGATGAAGCTAGAACTTGGATCTTCAACTTGAATTGCATAGGCTTCAACCACTATCCCCAACCTCCATTTGATATGATCGATATAGCGCAATCCATCCATCCTCCAACTTATTGTTTGTTTACAACAACTACAAAACTACAAACACTAAACAAACAATATTAGTTGTAAATTATTTGTAAATCATCATCAAAACAAGAAGGCCAACAATCTCCTGTTTTTTATGATGATAAACAATTTACATAAAGGATATATGCATGAAAGGAAATGAATATACAAAGTATAATTATCATGCATATAAACACGAAATACATACTCATAATATTTCTCCCCATTTGACAACATCAAAAAGGGGAAAATGATAAGAGAGTGAAGGCTCCCCCTACCTACAAGCACGGTGAGTATAAAAACAAATATAGGGAAAGGCTCCCCCTATCAAAAAGCCATATAGAATATATAAAATGAAATCTAAGGCAAAAAAACATGTGAGTAAGCATAAATGAAAGATATGCTAAACATAACTCACATACGAACAAGACAATGAGAACATATATTGATATGTCATTATGAAATAATGTCTCATTACTCCAACATAAAAACCATGTATGAATAAATTTATGAAAACAAAGGAATGAGAAAAACATGAGAACCGTGAAAAAAAAGTTTTTAAATGAAAACAACTTAACCAACTGAAATCATAAATCAAAATTTTGAGTCCAAAAACAATGTTTGATCAAAAAAGAGAATTTTCTTTGTATAACTTGATCAAACCACTCATAGAATACATTATAAGACACGAATAGATGATCCATAAGCACGAATAGATGATCCATAAGCACGAACACATAAATATCATCATATAAGTGAAATATAATGAATTCCAAGTAACAAATCCAAAACACAATTTTTAAGAGAGGCAACAATATATCAAGCTCTTAAGCTTGTTCCAACCCATATAATCATTCTAGCATCCGGTAAACATGATTTGGGAATAAACACCAAATAAACCCAGGAGGTTATATAAATACAAACCTCTCAACAAAAATCAAAACTAATAATCATGAAAACAAAAGAAAAAAATTGTTTTCATATTAAAAAAAATTTAAAACATGATTTTCAAAACCAAGAAAAATTAAAAATTAAAAATAATACAATTCTTGGTTTTTTTAAAAAAGATTTTGGCACCCAAGCATTCTTGGTACCGTATTTTTTAGGAACATGACCCCTATCAATAAAGCTCAAAACCCTAGGGTTATGAACCCTCTTGGGCACATGTGGTGCACTAACACGGTCAAAGCAATAATCACTCAAATGATCCTTCCGATTGGAATAAGTACAATGGAAATGAAGCATTTGCATGTGTTGACCAAACGATTGTGCACGTGACTCATTTGCAAAAATAGGTTTATCTTGGAAATTATTTTACAAATGAGAAACTCTCCTCAAATCAAAACAAAATTTGGTCAAATGACCAAAACGACCACAAAACTCACATTTGCACACATGGACATGTTTATGATGTACTTTATGTGCATGTGTGTGTACATGTGATGAAGAAACTTGATGAGATGCACAATGAGCATTAGTATTCTTATGTTTGTGTGCATCATAGCAAAATTTAGCAATATGGCCTTTTCGACCGCAAATTGAATACTTGTAAACTTTCCTATATATGTGCGCATAATGAGTAGATGATTTAGACTTGGCACACATATCCACAAGTTTCTTATGATTAATAATGCATGAATTAAGAGTTGAATCTAAAGAGGTAATACGATATTTAACATCATTCAACTCATCATTAGGCACATATGCATTAACATTAGAAGTAGAACATAAATAGTCATTTATGAAAGAAGTAGTATTATTTTGTATGTTTTCTACTTCTAACATGGCATTATTTTTAGCATGAGATAAGCTAGTGATGGATGAGGTTAATTTTTCATTTTACTTCTAACATGGCATTATTTTTAGCATGAGATAAGCTAGTGATGGATGAGGTTAATTTTTCATTTTCTAAAATTAACATATCATTGTTTTCTTTAAGCATAGTATTTTCTTTTGCAATGACATCAAATTTGGACACTAGCAATTCATGATCGGATTTCAAATTAACATGCTTGCTTTTAAATCAATAAAATCATTTTGCAATTTCTTGTAGGCATGCGCTAATCGATCATATGTACAAGTGAGTTCATTAATAGATAGATCATCATCGAATTCCGAATCGCTTACCACATTAGGGCTATCGCCTAGTGGTCGTGTGCATGATGAAGCTCTAATATTACTTGAGGAAGAATCCACCGGAATCCTTTGGATCTCCTCTAAGTTACCATGATGTGCTTCTATGAATATCCATAATTTGTAAGCACTATCAAAATGAGCAAGCTTGTTAGAAATAGAAGAATCAAGTGCATTAAGCATATATTCTAACACAATCTTGTTCATGGTAAATAATCTTTTGTCATTTTTACTCCACTTGGATTTCTCCATAGTGGGTACAATATAAGCATTATCAATAACTCCCCATAAATCAATATGTTTAGATTGCACAAATAGTTTAAATCTAGAAGCCCATTGTGCATAGGGAAAATTAATGAATTTAGGAGCAATATTCGATTCATAGCCTAACAAAAGTGCATGCTTCATGACCATGATAACTATATAAGAAATATATGTATATATGTAAGCAAGATGACAAATACAATCAAAACAAGATTAGCACAAAAAGATAACTTGGATCTTTAACTCAAGGTGATTAGACCTTAAATCAAAAAGCACCAAGCTCTGATACCAATTGTTAGACCCTAAGGTCGCTATGAAAGAACCCTAGAGGGGGGATGAATAGGGTTTATGCTAATCTAATCCGATTTAAATGCAAATTAAAACTTACTAACAAATATATCCTAGCAAGTATGATATGCTGCAAGATATGTGCAAGGATATATAATATAAACAAGGGTAAATAAAATTAACATGTAACAATGGCGATGTAACAATATGCAAGAAAAAATGCGTCAATGCCAAACTCAAACACAAGGAAATGATCACGGAGTTCGGACCTTCCGTCCTACGTCTCCGCTCCCCACTCCTGGTGAGAATCCACTACACAACCCGATTTGAAAGCCGGAACTTCTCTACACACTCGGTTTTCTAGCTAACCGAAAACTCTACACACTCGATTATCAAGTCAACCGACAACTCTCACAAATCCTCGCAAAGTACATACACAAGCTACAACCTCAAGTGTTGGTCCTCACGTATCGACTCCCTCAAGTGCTCGAAATTATCACCTCTCACTAGGCGACCGACGCCACTCCTCTCGGTATCGACTCCGTCCTCACCACACACTCCTCTCGGTGTACAAGTGTATTACAAAGTGAACTTCACAAATTAAGCACAACAAATGATTGTTCTCTAAACAAGGTGAGAACTCAATTAGGCTCAACTCAATATTACTATCTCTCACAACCCCAAATATATTATGAATACAAATACAATAAGCTCAAGTGGGTGTGTGTAATAATGAGATTAATTAAATCTAAACTCAATATAAAGCTAGCTTTAATAAGATGATAATCAAACAAATAAATATAAAGGTAGAAAAGAGTTTAGAAAACTTCTCAATAGATGACAATAGATGGAGGGAGAATAGTTAATTGCTCAAACTCCAATAGATGATCTCCTCAAGCTCTTGTGGAATTGAATTCACAAACTCAAACCCTCAATTTCTTAAAAGCTTCTAAACAAACATTAAACAAACTTAAACCCTTGTTTAAAACTCTTTTAAACTTGTTTTAAACATTTCATTAGTTCGATATGAAGGATGAGAGCAAGGGCGTATATATAGCCACCAAAAACCTAAGCCAAAACCAAACTGAAAAGACAAAAAAGCCCTCAGAAAACACTGCTGGAAACTAGCCGTTACTGTGCAACGACTCTTTCATAAGTCGACTTATGAGTCGACCAATGAGTCGGCTTATATAAGTCGACTCAGTAGAAGAAAAATCATAACTCCGCTACGCTTCATGAGCCAATTTATGAGTCGACTTATAAGTCGACTAATGAGTCAACTAAACATGCACAGACCTGAAGTGCACAGAAAAACTCAACTTTAAACTAGGTTTAAAAATATTAAATAAATTCCAAAAATTATGAAACTTTGAGAGATGATTGTAGACATGATAATAAACATGCTATAAAGACTGGTTTTCAAAAAGGACCTCCCAAATGAGAAATGTCATTATTTTGTAAAATAGTCCAAAACATGAAAATGTGAACACATGAATTTTGACATTTTGGCTAAACCATGTTTGGAAACTTTATAAAATGATTTTGTGGACTTAATGAATGATTGTTAAGTCCATAAACCATGAAAACAATATTTTCTCAAAATTACATATACTATGCAAACTTTCCAAAACAATAAATATGGTTTCATTGAACTAAATAAAATTTATATTGATGAAATCATATATAAGCATATAAACATAAAACAAAAATGTATTTTCCAATTATATTCAATTGTTTCATATTTAAACTTGAAAAACCAAAAAAATAAATATGAAAGATGTAATTTCATATTTATATAAACTTGGAAACAAAAACTTGTATGTATACATATACCTATATATACCAAAACTAAATTGTGTGTGTGTGTGTGTGTGTGTGTGTGTGTATAACTATATATAAATATATATATATATATATATATAATAAACCTAAACTAATGTTACCCAAGCTTGATCTTGATCTTCAATAAGCTTGACTTAGTACACATTGCGGATGAAGCTAGAACTTGGATCTTCAACTTGAATTGCATAGGCTTCAACCACTATCCCGCCAACCTCCATTTGATATGATCGATATGGCACAATCCATCCATCCTCTAACTTATTGTTTGTCTATAACAACTACAAAACTACAAACACTAGACAAATAATATTAGTTGTAAATTGTTTGTAAATCATTATCAAAATAAGAAGGCCAACATTTATAACCTTTTACCGACTACCATTTGAGTTGGACTAGCATATGAATTGTCTAAGTTCATATATAACGTTATGTTAAAAGAATGAACTCTTTTAGACTTAATGCTATAATGCTGAATACATAGACTTGGTCAATTTCATTGAAATGGACTACCCGATAACGTGTATTAGGCGTTGACTTATCTCTAATTAGAGATTGAGATGAAGTCCCCCAGACGTGGATTCTGATATCTTTTTCACGGTAAAGACTAACCGGCAACGCGTGTTAGGCATAGACTTATCTCAAATTAGGGATCAATATAAAGTCCCCCATGCATGAAAGATATGGATTTTGTCGTTATTAATAACAACCTACCATGATGTTGAATACGTGGGCTTTGCCATTTTTACGAGAATGTGCTACCCGGCAACATGTATTAGATGTAGACTTATCTCTATTTAGGGATCGAGATAATATCCTCCATGCGTGTAAAGTATGAATTCTGGTATTGTTAATAACAGCCTGCTACGATATTGAATATGTAGGTTTTTATCCCTTTTATGGGAAAAGACTAACCGGCAATGCGTGTTAGGCGTAGACTTATCTCTAATTAGGGATTGAGATAAAGTCCTCCATGCGTGTAAGGCATAGATTCTGGTGTTATTAATAACACCCTGCTATGATATAGAATATGTAGGCTTTGTCACTGTTTCTTCCTGTGTTATGTTTTTACTTGAAACACTGAAAGAAAGTTGGAAGTGCCAGAGGTGTAGTAGTAACTTAGCATGAATTTTTATGTAGAGTGAAATTCAAAAAATTTCTTCATTATCACTTGGATAATTCCAGAAAATCTTTAATCCGCTAGGGATTTTATTAAAAAAAACTTGCTATTCTTGTTGAAAAAGGATTAACAAATTCATTGGGGGTTTGACTGTTAGAAGTGTGATGTTAACCTAACAGTATTTTATGGACCTATCGCTCTATTAAAGAGAGTCAATAAGTTGATTTGATCGTCAGAGGTGTGATATTAACTTGACAGGTATTTGTTGTGATCGGAGCAACTTTGATGACTTATCACTCTATTAGAGAGAGTCGATAAGTTGATTGTCATAGGTGTGATATTAACGTGACATGAGTTTGTTGCGATCGGAGCAACTTTGAGGACATATTGCTCTATTGGAGAGAGTTGATAAGTTAATTTTATTAAAGGTGTGATATTAATGTGATAGGAATTTGTTACGAACGGAGCAACTTTGTGGACTTATCATCCTATTGAAAAGGATTGATAAGTGAATTGTCAGAGGTGTGATATTAACATAACAAGAATGATTGTCAGAGGTGTGATATTAACATGACAGGAATTTGTTACGATCGGAGTAACTTTGAGGACCTATCGCTCTATTAGAGAGAGTCGATAAGTTTATTTTGTCAGAGGTGTGATATTAACATGACAGGAATTTGTTACGATCAAAGTAACTTTGAAGACTTATCGCTCTATTAGAGAGAGTTGATAACTTGATTGTCAGAGGTGTGATATTAACGTGACAAATTGGGAGTGATGCAAGCTGAATTCATACTCTATAGGGATGATGATCATCAGAAGTATAATGTTAACTCGACGATGTGAAAGATTCGTTACTCTTAATCCAGTAGATTCTAAGTAACCAATCCTCGATCTTGATTAAGACTTAGCAGGGAAAGAATTTTGCAATTGACAGAGGTGTCTTGTTGAACATGACAACTTAGAAGATTCATTACTTATAATTAAGTGGATCACAAATAAACCAACCCCCAGTCTTGAACAAGTGCAGAAGAAAAGGAGTAGACAAGGCACATCACATAGTGGGCCACTATCCATCAAGTCATTCAGTGACATTTGAGTATAATAACAATGATTGGAATACACCACACAGCAGGCCATTATCTGAAGAGTTTGGTTATCAAAGGTACTTATTAACATGATAGCTTTGTGGACCCGCCATCTTATTGAAGAGGATTGACTTTAGTGGTTGTAGTATCTTCTCCTTCTGACTGAGAAGATTGGGCTTGGTCCCGTTGTTCAGGTTGATTCTGCTTACTTTATTCTTCGGCTTCGACCCTGGCAATAATTTTTTGAGCATGTTCGCCTTGAGAGATTAGTTGTCTCCAGGAACAACATTCTGCAACCCTTATTTGTGCTAGAAGGTTGGTCTGCAAGTTGTGTCGACAGGTCTCTACTAAGGTAGGCTGTGTTATACCTAACGAACATCGAAGGGCCATGCTTCAGAACCTCTTTATGAAGGCTTTAACGGGCTCCCTCTTCTTATGCTTAGTAGCGAGAATGGTATGGATGTAGACTTCTGTATCCTCTTCAAAGAATCTTGACATGAAAAGTCTCTCTAGATCCGCCCACTTTTGGATATATCTCACATGCAGTTACCTGAACCATTCAAATGTAACTCCCTTAAGGGTGCCAATGAACAATCAAGCTAGAATAACATCATTCGATATCACATTCCTAGTTTGTGACTTGAAATGATAGATATGTTGATTCGGTGATCCCGTGTCATCAAAAGTTTGTAGCGTCGGGACCTTAAACTTTGGAGGATAAGGGGTTGCATCCCATTCGGCAGGATAGAGCTTGGCAACTCCCTCATCTTGAAGCTCATTTTTGTTAGCAATGGCATTGAGGTGGGCTTCTAATTCTCCCATTTTAGTGGACTGGAGATTCTGCTTGTTCTTAGTCTCTTTCACATTTTCATAGGAGAATTCTGTTTGTGACTTGAAATGATAGATATGTTGATTCGGTGATCCCGTGTCATCAAAAGTTTGTAGCGTCGAGACCTTAAACTTTGGAGGATAAGGGGCTGCATCCCATTCGGCAGGATAGAGCTTGGCAACTCCCTCATCTTGAAGCTCATTTTTGTTAGCAATGGCATTGAGGTGGGCTTCTAATTCTCCCATTTTAGTGGACTGGAGATTCTGCTTGTTCTTAATCTCTTTCACATTTTCATAGGAGAATTCTATGTGATGAGTTTCTTGATCAGAAGTCTCGATCACTTTTTTCTTCCCTTTACTTATGAAGAATCGGGATGAAGATGTTCTTCCTCTTTGGGAAGATTCTTGCATTGGTGGCGAATCTGTCTTCTGAGATTTGGCCCTGTCTGTGACGAATTGAGTCATTAGGATCTGAAGTTCATCGATGGCCTCCTCTTGTGCTTTGATCATGGCTTGCTGCTCATCAATTCTCCTCACCAGATCTTCAGGGTTTTCCATCATAAGAGTAGAGCTTTCATATTCTGTAAAATAACTGGAGGATTGAGATTCCCCAATAGCTGAATGCTCACCATCGGAAGTAGTTCCTCTAGCTAATCTTTGATAATCGACAGCGGGTATGACTACCCTTCGAGTTCAGGTATGTTGGTAGATTCCCTCGAACTCATTCAGGATCTCTTCGAAGTTTGGAGACCGTTTTGTCTCTGACTCATCAGAACTAGGGATTGATGACTTCCCTCTATCGATCATGTTGGAAGTAAATCCAAGGTATTCATCTTCTAAAGTCTTCTTCCTATGCGAATGTCATTATTGGTTAGGCAAAGAAACATTCGTTAATTGGTCGAACACCAATGGTTTGGCTACATGTGCGCAATATTTACATCCTGAGAGGACCATAAAAATCAGTTATTCACATTGGCATGAGAGAACGACTTGTCGTATCGGTCTTTCTCTCAATATGAACTCTCTCAAATTTGTTTTAGAGGCTCGAGAAGAGGTATTCGCTGATCGTGAGGTTTGATTTAGAACCCCCAGTCTATGATTGGATAGGACTGGCTCTTGTTGAATATGGATTTGGTTAAGATGCCTTGAATCCATTGACTTCTTATATCTGCCCCTCAATCTAGTCATGCTACGCAGAGTATTCGGGGGTCTCGCATACCTGAGGTCCAGGATTTGCTGGTGAAATGCATACCTGAGGTCCAGGATTTCGTTACCCGAACGCATGCCTGAGGTTCTGTATTAGATTTTGTTACCCGAACGCATGCCCGAGGTCCAGGATTTTCTCGTGAAACGTAGTCCTAAGATCTATATTTTACTAGAGAAACACAGTCTTGAAATCTACTTTTTGCTGGTGGAACGCAGTCTTGAAGTCTGGGTTTTAGTGTTCTAAAACACATGCCTGAGAGTTACGTTTAGTTTGTGGAATGCACTTCTGAGAGTTGTGTTTTAGTTCTGGAACACACTCCTGAGTGTTGCGTTCAGTTTATGGAATGCACTCCTGAGTGTTGCATTTTGGTTCTGGAACGCACTGCTGAGAGCTGCATTTTGGCTGAATAACGTGCCCTTGAGTGTTGCGTTCTGCTTGAATAACACACTCTTAAAAGCTGTATTTTGTTTGAATAATGCACTCTTGAGAGCTACATTTAATTTGGTTCACTTGAAGCTCTTGTTTGGTCTCATGAATGCGTGCCTCACATTTCATAGTAGAAACGCAGAGCTTAGAGTTGCATTTTAGCTCACAAACACGTAGCTCGTTTTGATCAAAAGATCGGCTTTCTCAGAGTTGTACCCGTCATCGAGATCTTCTTCTTCAATGACCGGTGTTCTTCTTGGCCTGTTTTAATGCCTTTGCAGCAATGCCATCGGCGTTGACAGAGTTGGTCACCGCGATGGGCCTTTTGTGACCCGTTACCCGTCACTTTGGCGCACGTACAGAACCTTCAACTTGGTGGACGAGTTTGGTAGAAGTTGAGCCCTTTCCTTCGGAGGAGGGGTTGTTCGAGCAATCTTGGCTAAAGGAGAGGGCTTCCTTTGGCATAGGAGCAAGAGTTGGAGTTTTAGTCTTCTTAGAGACTTTGCGAATCTTGCACATAGCCTTGGGGCTAAGAGATCCGGATGAAAGGGCTTCCTCATACTTGCCTTGATCAAACTCGATGATCAGAGTTTCAACGGTTGTTCTAGTGAGCTTGGTATCAAATTGCGCCAGCTCTTCTTCATCGGTGAAAAAGCTAGTCCCCAGCGAAGTTACCATATTTTGTTTGGTGGGAAAATTAAAGAAGAAAATTAAGAATTAAATTTATATTATTCTCTCTGACAAACTCAGAAAAAGAATTTAATTATAATTCTCTCTTTGCAATCTCTCTCTAACAAACTTAAAAAAAATTACAATTCCCTCAATCGGTTTCCCGAATTACAAAAGAAAGAAAGATCGATGGAGATCCTTCCCTTTGTTTAAATCTAGGTTCTTCATGGTGTCGATGAGATGCTTCCCTCGAAACTCACGTCGAGTTTTCTTTTGTTGACGATTTGACATTTTATCTCGTTGGATTGAAGTCGATAAAACTTGTGTGGCAAGTTTAAAAATAACTCTTAATGAGTTTAAGAACTCTGTGCGAGTTTAAACTTTGTAGAAGAGTTTATTTGAAGCGAAATTCGATTAACAAGCTAAGTGCTAAGACTCTAAGGAGTTATGTTGCCGAAGAATACTTCCAGATCGGATGATTGAAGAAGCCCTTTACTGATCTCTAGATCCGAAAATGCTCAAAAGATCTAAAGATCTGAACTAAGCTGATCTTTCAGCTATTTATAGACGATTAGGGGTATAACCGCCCCTAAAATCGCTCCTTTGTGTGGCTTATGGGACGTAACCACCCCTTAAATCACTCTTAAGTAGAGTTATGATCCCCTCAGATCGTGGAAAATGATTTTGAAACCGTTCAGCTCATGTTTGAATGAGTCAAACACAAGAATTACATTTGGGCATGAATTCTGCATTCAAACATAGCATTTAGAAGCTTGAACGCAGTGTTTGGAAGCTCGGACGCAACGTCTGGAAGCTGCATTTGTAGCGGTTTAGAAGCTATGTTAGCAGCTTGGAAGCTACGTTTGGCAGCGCTTGGAAGCTACGTTGGCAGCTTTGAAGCTGTGTTTTGTAGCGCTTGGAAGCTACGTTGATAGCTGAATCTGAGTTGTGTCTGTAGTGTTCAGAGGCTGCATTTGCAGTCGAACATGAGCTGCATAGACAGCTGGATCTGAGGTGCGTTTGTAGCATTTGGAGCTGAATATGAGCTGTGTTTTTGGCCAAGTTTGAGCTACGTTTGCATTGCTTTGACTCTAGAATGAGGCCACTTGCATTTTAATTTAAAGAGACCATCAATTTATAGTCTCTTTTGCTAGAGCGTTGCAAAGATCATCATCTTGTAACCTTCTTCTTGGGTACTTAAAAATAGGAGAGTCGTCAGATTGTAATTCTCGATGTTGATTGTAAAGACTATTGAATTAGAGCTTTCATCGATTGTTGTGAAGGTTTTCAGATTATAACCTTTATCGATCTATGTGAAAGTTTTCAAATTGTAGCATTCTGGAAGCCGTTAAATTATAACTTCCATCCTTGGTGTTTGATGGAGATCAACTATCTATAGTAATTTTTAGATAGCCTACATAAGTTTTCAAAGTCGCTCTAATCGTGACAATCGAATCAACTTATCAATCCTCCTTAATGGGATGGTAAGTTCTTAAAGTCACTCTAATAGCGATAATCCAATCAACTTACCAATCCTTCTCAATAGGATGGTGTCCTCAAAGTCGCTTCGATCGCGACAATCCTATCATTTTAACATTAAACCTCTGATAAAATCCCCCACCAATCCTCTCTAATAAGATGGTGGGTTTATAAAACTATCACGTTAATGATTACCTTTGATATTCAACTTTGTCATTCCTGCAAATGACATTGTCCGATTAATCATCACACTCATACGTCCCTGAATGACCTGATCCATTCCAAGTGTTCTAATATTCTTAGAATAATCGATTGGTAGTAGCTTACCATGTTATGGCTTCTGTTGGATATCATGTATCTATGATATAATTTTGATGATAACAATTTATTCATAATATGAATCACTATGTGTATTATTGTGCACTAACATTTTAGTACAGATTTGAACATGAATAAGTACAAGATGAGTTCAATACATTATGAAGTAAAGAAGATGAAGAGCTTATGTATCAATGTAATTTTTACATTCTCTTTACTTAGAAATTTTGTACAAGCCTTAATCACTCACACGTACACACACATAGAGATTAGAACACATTAACACAGGCTTAATGTGTTGGTTAATAATAGAAATCCCATATGTTACACACATAGAGATTAGAACACATTAACACAGGCTTAATGTGTTGGTTAATAATAGAAATCCCATATGTTAACCATTAGAGTATTTAGTTAATCATTGACAGGCTTAATGTGTTGGTTAATAATAGAAATCCCATATGTTAACCATTAGAGTATTTAGTTAATCATTGAGTTTGAAATATTTCATACATAATATTTTTACTTTTTAATAGTCGACTAATTAGATTAGTAGTCGACTACTAAAGTTTAAGATCAAAATATAAGTTTCTGTAAAATTACAGAGTAGTCGACTACTAAGGATTATACTCGACTACTCAGCTTTGAATTTTGATTTACAGAACTTCTGTTTTACAGAGTAGTCGACTACAACTAACTATAGTCGACTATTGAGCATTGAAATTTATATTACAGAATATCTATTTTACAGAGTAGTCGGCTACTAAGGATTAAAGTTGACTACTCAGCTTCAATTTTTGAATTCCAGATTGTCTGTTCTACAGAGTAGTCGACTAATGATCAATGTAGTCGACTACTAAGATAGTTTTTCTGAATGTTTTAGGTTTGAATTTGAAATAATTTTTAGCCATTTATATCCGTTTAATGAGTTCAAAAATGTGTCTTTTCAAGGGATATAAATAGGTTAGAAGTTCAGAATTTTGGAACACGAAAATATATATATAAGATTGAATTTTTATGAAACTCAAGTGATAGAAAATCGGATTTTTACTTGAGTATTGAGAAAAAAATTCTACAACAATAATTGTTCATCTTCATTTATACAATATTTTGAAAAGAATTCAGAGAACAAAAGAGTCTATAAGCCATTGTTGCACATCACAAACTTATCAAGGCTTATAGGAGATTTGTACATTGATTCAAGGAAAGGATTCTCTCTACATCACAAACTTATCAAGGCTTATAGGAGATTTGTACATTGATTCAAGGAAAGGATTCTCTCAAGTGTAAGAGGTGTAATCTCTTGGTGAAGAGATTGGTTGCAATTTGCATGGTTTTGCAAATTGGTCATATTTGTGTTTTGATTTTGTAAGTTCATTCAAAATCATAGTGGAAACTCTTAAGCGGGATTTGCTTAGGGACTGAATGTACACCAGGAAGTTGGAACCAGTATAAATCCTTGTGTTTGTATTGTTGATTTTCTGTGATTGTCATTTCTTCTTTACGATTTATTATCTACTTTGCATAAAATTTTATAAAACACTATTCAACCCCTCCCTCCTAGTGTTTTTAGTATGATTAGATCAGATCCTACAGGTTCTATATTAATCAATCGTCACACTCATATGTCCCTAAACAATTTGATTATCCTGACACCGTCATTCCCGCAAATGACGTTGTTCATCGATAACGACCTACCAAGCGTTGTGCCTTATCGATTCCCGAATGGTGACCTACCAAGCGATGAGTCATTATTCGGACCCTCTCCTAGTAGCTCACGCAAGTGATCGGTCATTTCGGGCTAAGTTGTTACACTTAAACGACACAACCTAACCTAATTACGACTTAACAGTTGTAATTAACCCAACACAACACCTCGAACGGCTAAGGGTAGGAAAAAAAATTTAGCATTACGTCTAAAAGAAACTTTCTGACTACTCATCATACTGAGGAGAATAGTATGGCTAGCCCGATTCAAACGGTAATCGGTAAAGGCAAATCAAACCCGTTGATAGTTGAGGGTTTGTTAAAAAATCCTAAGTGTGGGTTAATTAGAGAGCAAAAGTACACAAGTTATTCGAGATGCAATGATCAGATAATAAAAGCATAACTTCATTCATAAGCTGATTTTGAGATAATACATTCGAACAAAGTTATAACAATACATTCAAGCAAAGTCATAACAATACATTCAAACAAGGAAAATAAAGATTTCTCAAAATCAACCCCGTCGGGCTTAGTCTAGCAAACTGAAGGATGCGAACTCAGCCTTAACAGTGGCTAGCCTCTTCG